>NC_053161.1:188876617-189051055 GCF_016835505.1 Polypterus senegalus | reverse complement strand
CAATTGTCATTCATTTCCACCTTTTTCCTGATGTTAATGGGGAATGTTGCTGCATTCTAACTATTGATTAAATTATTAATCCGCCATTGATTACCAAGTGGTAAAACTACATTAAAATTATATCATTTATTGAAAAATGATAATATTTATCATAGTTAAATTTTTACAGCATTTGTTCCCATTGCTGTTTTTATTAGTGAAAGACAACATAAAATTTTTAAAAAGTTAATAAAGGTGTGTGTTCCATATTAACTTCATTATAAACAGTACCAATTCTAAATCAGAGTAGTTCAGAGATGTGTAATGTTCAAGTAAAGAAAGTCACACTTAAAGACCTTCTAGGACCAACCCTGGTGGGCTCTGCTGTTGTATTTTAAACCTTCAGCACAAAGAGGGTTAGAAAGAAAGCCCCTTGTCATGATAGTATTTGTAAAATAATAAAAAAGTAACATAGATTCAATTGCATATACTTCAATAATTACATACATTTGAACTCTTTATTATTTTTGTAATAGTCTGAAAGTAAAATATTAAAAATCCAAAATGTTCTGCAATTGAGGATACGCCGGTAAACAGAAACACTCGTTATAACAATCGTCAAGTCTGGTCTGGCACTCATGGTGCTGATTTTCACAAAGATGTTTGTGATTACATTAAAGGCCTAAAAAGGTGGGCTGCTTTCAAAATCCTTGTGGGATCATCCAAGGTGTGTTTATTCCTTCAAAGTCCATTGAGTGAGGAGCTCAGACTGTCTGAAGCAGAAAGACAAAAGGACAACACAGACCTCCTGGAGTTTGATGATGACTACAGATTTGCAAAAAAACAACTTTCTATGCGATTAGATAAAGGCAGACATTACAAAGACAACTCACTGGAGCCAATGCCATGACTGCTGTGCAAACCTTAACATCAATTTGACTTTTTTTGTTGACCTTTTGGTGAGTTATTCACTATCAGTGCATTTATCCAAAGTTGTACCCATGACAATGGTCTGCAATCGTGTGCAAATAACAGCATCGCCAAGCTAGACGCTGATGAAGTAAAATACAAATCATTCATAGCGTCAGTGCACAGGTCTGTCTTTTAAAATGATTGACATGAATGGCCAGTCCTATCGTCCAGTCTGACCTTCTGACGATGGTAAACTCCTCCACAGGAGTGACACTGAGACATCGCACCGCTCACCGAAGCTGCAGCTTTCTTTGATGGCTGAGTTCACAAAATATGTTTGCATGTAAGCACATATTCTAGGAATTCTGCTGTATATTCTTGTATATAATTTATAATTGCTGCCAAAACATTTTCATGTTGCTATTGAATACTTACATGTTTTAAGTGTTTCAATTAAGACGGTCAATAAATAATAGGTTTACATTTTTTTATGTAAATAATAACATTATTATTTAATTATGCAGTGCACAAATTCAGAACTGTAATGTACTCAGGCATTTCCAATTTGTGTTATTTATCAAAAATTATTTCCTTATCAACTGCTGAAAAGAACGCCATTGTCTCTGTTACCTATTCTTCTGTTTTATGACAATTAAATAAACTCTTCATCTTTTCAGAGTTGTCCCCTAATACACCGTACTTACATTGTGTCATGCTTAAAGTCAGCTTAAAGCTGATGTTGCTCCCACCTCTGAGATCTGATTGATGTTATCAGTTATGGTGCTCACATAATCATGGATTACCGAGGCCCACCTTGAGTTAATGTGAAACACGTGGTGTTCGTGTAGCCGACTCACAATTAATTGGAAAACACTTTAAATCAAGCAGAGTTTACTCATCTAAATCATGGAATACCACACAGGAGTTTTAAAAAAGTCACGTATCACAATACACAACACATACTTTACAAAAGCCCACACACATGAATCACAATACATAAAGGCACAGGAACATGTAACACACACCAAGAACATCAACCCTCCTCTTTATTGCATCAGAAATCCAGTCCTGAAAATACAGAAGATCAAAATATGCAAAACAAACAAAAATATGCAAAATGAGTTGAACCCAAATGAATTAAATACACAACGTCAATGCAGGTAAGTTAGATCTTTCCCACAGATGCACAGTCTCTCAAGGCCCACCTGTTTAACTGCACCAGTTAGCTCACCACCTATGGTATCTGACAATCTGCCCTCAGGATTAATTCAAGATGCCAGTTGAGTCGTCATCTTCCCTTTTTTGACTGTAAAACAATATCTATTTTTAAAACATGCCACTCAATTACAGGATGTTCTCTGGTAGCCCTGATATGCCAAGAAGGATCTTGCAGCATAGGCAATAGAAACTATCAGGGTACAAGTTATTCAGCAAGTGGTGCAGAGAAATAAAAATAAAATACCACACTTTTACATATGTACTGTAGATTTGTTACAATTTGATGATTCTCTGTTGACTTTGACTCCACAAAGGCCAATCTGTCCAGTGTATCACCAACATTAAAAGACAACAAGAGGACAAACTACAAGTCACCTCTGTGCTAATCCATAGAAGGCCAATGATCTGATTTCAGAGTTCAAAACGAAATCAAAGATTCTCAGTCAAAAATCTGAAACACGTGTCAAAACGCAGCTGATCAAACAAGCCCTAACAAAAGAGAAGTTTGTTTCCATCACAAAATCTTTGCCAAATCAAACAAGAAGCACCTGGCAATGTATCTGTAACCTAGTAGAGAGGGTACACTGGGCCGCCATCTTAAAGAAGGCCATTAAATGATGTCACATTAGCAATAACATTATAACTATAACCAATATGGCTGTCACAATTATGAAAATCACATGAAATGGTAGTGTTGGCCAAAAAAGCCCAATTAAATCCTCTATGATCTAATGTTGTATAACAAGAAAATGTGAAACCTGCCAAGAGGTGAACACCTTTCAAAGGCACATCTTTAAATATTGTGGAGGATGGCCGGCTGTTTATCCCGGCCAATACCCCCAAGCCGCCAGGTGGAGCCCTCCTTGCAGCATGGAGGTCCCCAGAAGACCAGCAGGGCATCATGGACAATGGAGTTTTTATTCACCGCCCTGCTGGATGCCATGGGGGCCACGAGAGGGAGCTGCAGGGAGGACCGAAGAGTTCTTTGTGCCCTATGACCCGGAAGTTCGTCATAGGAAGAGCAAAAACATTGTTTACCCTGACCCGGAAGGAATAAGGACTTGTGGACTGTTGGATTGGGAACACTTCCGGGTAGGGAGATATGAAAGGACTGTGGGAGCTCCCAGACGGTGAGCTGAGTTGGGAGGCAGGGTGGCTAAGCGTCTGGGAGTGGAGGATTGTGATTGAGTATTGTTTATTTGGTTTATTGAAGAATAGTGGAGTGGTGGTGCTTTGTACACATTATTGATATAATAAATATCATTATTTGACTTTTACCTGGTGTCTGACGTGGTGTCTGAGGGTGCAAGGGTGCGAACAAGCACCTAATCTGTCACAATATGTTTAAAATAAAAAGTGAAAAGGCAGAAGTGTATTCAGCAATACACAGGCCAACACACCAAAAGCCAAGAAACAAGGCCTGAAAAAGACATAAATGGGTCGGAGAAATTCAAAATAAAATCAAATCTTAGCTTATTTTGCTAAACTGGAAGAATCCTAACCCTCCTCTTTTAAATCAGTGGTTAACTGATGTTTTATATTATTTGAAATTGTAAAAAATCTAATTCTCACTGTGCAGAACCTTTTCAAAACCTGGCAGGATCTAATCAATAATATTTTAGAATAAGCTTTTAAAGCACTGAGGAAGTAACTCTCTTCCCATTTCCTAATTTTCTCCATTTATCTGTATCCACCTAATAAACTCATCAATTTATTCATTTTTACTATTTTTAAGTTTTACTCCGTTGGCCATGCTCTCTTTCTCAGGGGTGTGGGTTGATTTGTTTTAAATCCTATTTTTTTGTAAAAATTGATCTATTTGTATGGAATGATTAAAATAAAATCAATAAAATAAAAAATAAAATAAAATCCTAACAACCAGCAGCACAGAATGCAAGAGCAGAAATTGCCTTAAATGAAACAAGAAAAATAAAACCTAAATTTATTGGGCACACTAAACAAAGTGAAAATCCTGAGATAACACTCAATCTGACTTGATGGAGACGTCAATAGCATGTTGGAGTCATCAGAGCTTTAGAATTAAATTTTCTATTACACATTAGTACTTAATGCACTGCTATCAGGACTGACAAGAAAAAGTTAAAAAAAGAAACAAACAGCGAGCATGGCAGTCGAGAGCAGATATGAAACATGAAAATGAGAATTTCACTCTGCTGTGTACGTGCGACAATACACTTACACTAAACAAACAAAGCAAGAATTTTTACATTTTACATCTATAATAACTTTCATTTTTCTCTTTGCTATTTGTGAAGCACACACATAGGTGTGACACTGCACTACAGAAAGAAATGAATGTCGATGTTGTTTAAGATCTCCAGGCCAGGCAACTCCATCCTGCTCTGCCAGATCAGTATAATTTAATGTCTTTGCTTCAAACAGTCAAGTACGAGATTCTAAAAGTCACCTGCAGCCCCTCCAGGGTCCCGCTTGACCAGAATATCACAAGTTGAGCAGTTTTTTAGTTTTATTCTTCTTACCTGTTTATGTCACTGATGTCCCGTGAACTGATGATGTGACTTTATTCAATATGCCGCTGCAGGCCCCTCGACTTCAGCAGATGTTATCAGTTCTGAGGCCACACCTGAGACTGCAGCAGGACTCAGTGTGTTTAATTTCAGCTCTCTGGCTGCTCTTCTACATTACAAACACACTGAAATGCGGAAGTTCAGGTTTGTGAATAAAGTAACAAACAGGAATCAGTCAAGGGTGCTACTTTAACCACCCGGTGCTCCTTACTAACAGATATTAACAGACACAATTACAATACTGACGTGTGGGCCTTTCTTCAGATTACAGACACACACAGAGTGGTGGCCACAGTGGCTCAGCGTCTGCCTCTTTACCTCACTGGTCCATTTTCTCGCATTTATTGCTTTTGAGCAG
Source organism: Polypterus senegalus (assembly GCF_016835505.1). Lineage (NCBI taxonomy): Eukaryota > Metazoa > Chordata > Cladistia > Polypteriformes > Polypteridae > Polypterus > Polypterus senegalus. The sequence continues at coordinate 189,046,039 of NC_053161.1, read as the reverse complement.
AAACATTAAAAAGCAGGGATGAGTGACATGCTTTGTTCAAACTACAGTAAGTAGCTTATTTTTATTGAAATATATTATTTTTCATTGAGTCATAAATTGTCAAGAATTTCTTAGGACCTGTCAGTACAGCTCTGGTTTGCTGTGTTCACGGTTCAATACAGTTATTTTTTTACCATTATTAATTATCCTACTTGAAGTCTCCTAACTTGTGATTAATTATTACTGTTATTTTTTTTCTGATTTTATTCCTTTTCATGAATGCCTCTGAGTTGTTGAGGACAGTTGCACCATTATTAAACCACCGTGTACAACCTTATATTTGATACCAAAAAACACCCCATTCACAGTGCAGCTCCATTCCCATTTTTTCACTCATATGTGACTACAATCTGATTTCTAGAGAAATATAATTAGTAAAAAGTGTAATGGTATCAGCGATCCTAAATTGTCACTAGTCTGTGCATGGTGTGTGTGTGTGCCCTGCGGTGGGCTGGCGCCCTGCCCGGGATATGTTCCTGCCTTGCGCCCTATGCTTGCTGGGATTGGCTCCAGAAGACCCCCGTGACCCTATGTTAGGATATAGCAGGTTGGATGATGACTGACTGACTGTAATGGAATCAAAAACTTTTCAAAAAGTATCTCCACTGTTCTTGTAACGACTGTTTTGCATCCAAACTGTCCTCATCGCTCTCAGCATTCTTTGGGCCACGTCTTTCTATGCACTCAAACCCACAGCTCTGCTCTTTTGTTTTTCGGTTCATTTCATTGCCATCTTTGAGCTCACAAATTCATTCATGTCCTGCACTGAAATGATTTGAAGTCGAGCAGCAACCAGCATCTTTTAGTTGGCATTGGTCTGACAGAATTGCTTTAATGATTTTGTGCATGTGGGGCACATTCAGGATATAAGATTTGGATCAGTCACTAACTTTATTAAAGGAGTCAAAATAAATAAATAAAATAAAATACAAGACAGGAGACAGAAAATCAGGTTAGAATTACTTTTTGCTGCAGTGTGAACATAACCTTAAAAACTTGTGTTTCTTCAAGAGATTAATGTCAACATCAGCTTCCAAAAATGTTAAATGTATGGAAATGCAAATATCAGAGTGTTAACTCAGAGTCCTGTTGTAAATGCCTTTTATCAGGGAGGGATGCCCACCTCCATTAATAGGTGGGATGTTATATCTGAAGGCAATAATCTTGCACTGACCAAAGGTGAAAGATGGAGGAGGTTTAAAATAATAAACTGTAACAGGTTCTTGTTGCTGAGTACACGTTACACCGTAAGTGTAATACAATCAGCTTCCTATTGGCTCCCCAATACCCATAATTCCTTATTACTGCGGAACCTCCAATAGTTCAACAGACTTACAATATGCTGCATATTCCTCCCCTTGTAAAACTGTAAATGTGGGTAACAATTAACAAACAACATCTGATATGAATTGAATATCAAAATGCAGTTCACATTCTAACAAAGTAGAGACGGTAAACCTCCTCTACATCCCACAAACACAGCGGATTATTCTGCTCCTTTTATTTTTTTCTCACATACAGGTTTAGCTACTTTAAGTTAAGACAATCAGGAGGCTTTCTTCTTCACAGAGGGTTGCGTCATACTGTACATGTGGTGTGTGCTCATCTCCTAACTCAGCCTCAGGTAACTTTGACATCAGTAGGAGTTGAAGCTGGAGAGACAGGTGGCATCCCAGGGGGCTTTAGGTCAGCTCACTAGGACTTGGTGCCTCAGATGTTTCTGTGCTACTGACTGTTTCAGCAGGTATACCAGGTAGCAACTGTTCAATATGTCATCTCTATGTCTAGTCATCTCACGTGCATACCTCATAAGAGACAAGTCCAGTCTTTTGAAGAATGGTTGCTGGTACCCATTTATCGGTAGTGGAGTAATTAAGAGCAAGAACATCATCTCCACTGGGAAGCTCATGATCTTTAGCCCACTTGGCCTGTTGATTTACTTGATACTGCTGCTTATCATAAACTTGCACCTGAGTGGTAACTGATCTCAACAAATCAAGACGCTTTTTAAGCCGACATTTTAGAAACAGATTAGCTGGTGACATACCTGTTATTGTATGAGATGTGTCACAATATATTTAAGAAGAAATGTGAATAGATATTGTTTGAAAGATGCTTACCTTTCGGATGCTTTAAGAGCATATTTAAGGGTTTGTTCCATTCTTTCAATCAGGCCACCAGCAATGAGGGCTGGATAGAAGATGATTAATACCAATACTGTTTAGGAATCCCTACATTTATTGGGACACAAAAAGGTGCCAACATCTCTCTTTTCTGTGTGATGGTGGACATGATGGTGACCTTAGGCCACTTAGAATATGCATCCACTGTGACCAAAGCATAACACCCTCTACAGTAACGGTTCTCAACTGGTGGTACACGTACCCCTAGGGGTACGGGAAGGGTTATGCAGGGGTACGCAGAGACATATAATTTTGCGTTTTTATTTTCAAATTTTCCTTCTGTTTCGATTTCGCACTCAAAAGTAGGAAAAAAAAGAAAAAAAATGTAATGATTGTTTCAATCGGTTTCAATGCTTTAGTTAAGATTTTTAAACTCAAAACAACCAAAGAGTTTGAAGAAGGTAACCAGTTCGCTGCGTGACTCATCAACAAAACACGTGCGAGAGTGCAGCTATACTATAGCATGGACTAGATTTGCTTCAGAAAGTAGTGAGGCGTGTCAAGGGGATTAAAGTTCCAAAAATAAAAAATTTCTGCTGTTGCTAGGCCTACAAGCAATAGGTTGGGGGCAACACGTGAGTCACGTCCCCAGTGGGGTGGTAGCTTTTAAGAGAGGACAACCTCCTCAGTGCAAGAAAGGAGTTGAAGGTGATTATAACGCTTGTGTTCTCATTGTTGGTGGTAAACCCGAAAAATGGACCGTTTTTTAGTGAAACGGAAGTAAGGTGGTACTGATGCGTTCGCGAAAGTGAGTGATTCAGAAGGTGTTGGGTCATCTTCTGATAAGACAGGCCAAGGAATCTCTCAAAAACGGCCGCGGCAGCAGCAAGATAAGAAGCCACCAGAAGATTCATCTGCGGGCAAAAAAATACGACAATATTCTGTAGAATATTTGGGCTATGGTTTTGTCAGCAATGGTGCGGACCCTCCACTTCCACTCTGTGTCATATGCTATGAAACTCTGTCCTATTACAGCATTAAACCGTCGCTTCTGAAGAGACACCTGCAAACCAAATATACGGAATTGAAAGATAAACTGCTGGAATATTTCAAGAAGCAACATGAGAGTATAATGAAAGGCATCGCAATGTTTAACGGATATCTGCATATGTCCGAGAAAGCTTTGCGCGCCTCATATGAAGTATGTCTTTGGTAGCAAAATCAAGGAAACCTCATACTATTGTTGAGGAGTTGGTACTTCCTGCAGCACTAAAAATTGCAGAAATAATGATAGACAAGAAAGCAGTCAATACAGTGAAAACTATCCCACATTCGGATGATACTGTATCAATGAGAATTTGAGAAATGGCTGATGCTGTAATCCAGCAAGTCTGTGAGCAGATCAAACTCACAAATCAATTTGCATTACAACTGGATGAGTCGACAGACATATCAAACGAAGCTCAGTTGATGATTTTTGTTCGGTATGTTGATCAGGTGAAGGGACTTTCAGAAGAAGTGTTAGCTTGCAAAGCTTTGCCGGGAAAAACAACAGCACAAGAGATTTTCAGAATTCTTTCAGTTTCTCGCCACTCATGGACTTGAATGGATGTGGTGTGCTTCTGTGTGCACAGATGGCACAGCTAACATGACAGGCCACCGAGAAGGCTTGAAAACGTTGGTGAAAGGGAAACATCCATCAGTACAATTGGAATCACTGCATTATTCATCGGCAATCACTTGCCTCGAAACACTTAAGCGTGGAGTTCAATGAGACACTGAACACTGTGGTCAAAGCTGTGAACTTTATCAAGCCACATGCTCTGAACTCTCGGCTCTTTCGACTGGTTTGCCAGGACATGGATTCAGAACACGAAACTTTGTTTTTGCATACCGAAGTCAGGTGCCTGTCTTGTGGAAAAGTTTTCAGGAGGTTATTTGCGCTCCGACGCAAAATTTACGTCTTTCTTAAAGATCAGAAATTTGCTTTTGTAACGCACTTTGAGGACGAGCAGTGGTTATGCAAAGTCACATATCTTGCCGACATATTTGCAAAAATCAGTGAGTTGAATTTGAAACTTCAACAGATCAGCAACATATTTTCTTCCATTGACAACATGCAAGCTTTTCATAAAAAAGTTATCTATTGGAAAAACAGAATTTCTGCTGGACATCTTGCAATCTTCCCAACAATTTCATGTTTTTGTGAAGACTCAAACATCGAGCTTTCAAGCTTTTCTAATATCAAAGCATTGATCATCGATCATTTGAAGAATCTAGAAAACGAAATTCTCCGATATTTTCCTGAAATCGAAACGGAAGGTGCCCAGAACAACTGGATTTTGAATCCTTTTTGTGAAAACAATTTTGAGACAGCAGAACTTCCTGATGACTTGAAAGAGAAATTATTTGAACTTCCAGCGGACAGAACTTTTAATGCAAGAATGGACAGCAACGTGGGATATTTCTGGCACAGTGTGCGTCAAGAATATGAAGACTTGAGTAATGCAGCGTTGTCGGCATTGTTGCCTTTTCCATTGACATATTTTTGTGAAAGTGCTTTCTCGACTTTGACCGCAATAAAAACTAAAGAACGAAACCTGAAGGTGATGTTATACTAGCTGTCACCAGTATCCATCCTCGCATCAAATCTTTGATAGCACAAAAACAAGCCCAAGTATCGCATTAGAAAGGTAAGCACACGCCATTATGAAGATGAGTACTTTTATGCGTCAACTTATGCACGAGGGGTACCCGCAGACATACTTTCACACCCTTTGGGGGTAACAAAGGTTGAGAACCGAGGCTCTACAGGTCCTGCAAAGTCTAAATGAACACGTTGCTAAGGACTGGCAGGCCATTCCTGTGGATGCAATGATGTTGGACTTGACATAATTCTGAGGCATTGGCATGATGAACATGAAGTTGCCCTTTTCTTCAATATCACAATCAAGTTCAGGCCACCAAAAGTAACTCTGGGCTAGCTCTTTCATTTGGACTGTGCCACAGTATCCAAGGTGTAACTCATCCAGAATGGGTTTCCTCTATCTTGGTGTTATGATCGCTCACATGCTCGACATGAGACATCCTCCTTTCACTGATAGCTCATTACCCCAGGAAAGGTAAGGCTGAAGCATGAAGGGTGCTAAACTGCTGACCTCTGACAATGCAATCGAGTAGTTCTGAAAGTGTTGAATTGTCCTTGGTTTCCTGCCTGATTGGGTTACAGGTGTACCCTCTTTTTTATTGGTTGTATTGCCTCTTTTTTCTGGGTTTTTCGGGTAGAGTGAGTCTTGACAGCCATCTGCATTTCGATGTGCCTCAGAAGTCCTGTGTTTATCTCATAATTGTGAGCCCCAAGCAGCAATGCTCAGCTCTGATGTCTGCTTACTGTCATAGATTATACAATAGTATATGAGCCAAAAGTAGATGTGAGTGGTTGGTATCTGTTACCAAAGTAAGTTTTTGACCAAACAGTTAAATTAGATTTTTTTTATTTCAGAAATTATGTTTAATGTCTTTTTTCTGATGATATTTTGTTTAACTTTTATTTAATGTTATTCAGGCAAATGCATTTGGTTGCCACAATATTCAATACAGCAGCACCAACGCGATAAGGGGTGGCATCAAATGCTAGATTAATTGGGTCAAAATGTGTGAAAACTCCATCAATTGATTGTCCATCAATCACACAGAATATGGAACCAAAGCAGGATGCTCTTCAAGACAGAGAAGCTTTTATCTTTGGCTCCCTCAAATAATAACCACCTTTCTCTACCCCCTCAAGCATACACAGTATTTAATCCTGGGATTAAAATATTCCACACCTCCAGAAGAAATACTAATCAGTCTTGAAAACTCAGACAGCATCTCAACAAGGTATAAAAACATATTAAAATCTCTTTCTTTCAAAGAACTCAGGCTACAATGGGGAAAGGATCTTTTACTTAATGTCTCAGTAAAGGAGTGGAAGTCAGCCATGCACAGAATACACTCCAGCTCCATAAGTGTAAAGCATTCAATCATTCAACTTAATCTTTCATTGATCACATTTATCACATTTAAAATTGTCCAAAATGTATCTAAGGCCAACCTGTGAACATTGCAATCGAGCTCCAACCTCACTGGGCCACATGTTTTAGAAGTGCAACAAATTAACATCATTTTGGACAAAAATCTCTGAATGCTTACCAGACTGCCTTGGTGTCACAATCCCTCCTAACTCATTAACAGCTGCATGTGGTGGGCTGACAGAGGGGCTTAAAGTGGGGAAGTTGACAAACTGATTGTAATGGCTGACACCACACTATTGACATGTAGACTTATGCTGCTCAACTGTAAGAATCCCAGCCCATCTTCTAGAATAAGTCAGTGGGTAACTGATGTTATATATTATTTGAAATTGAAAAAATTCAAATTATCATTTAGAGCATCTCTGCAGAACTTTTTTTTTAATATGGCAAGATCTACAGTAATTAATAACATTAATTAATTAACATTAACAGAATAAATATTTATATTGGGGAAAGGACATTCTCCTGTACTTGGTGCTTTTGAAGATTTGCTCTTAATGTTGGCTCTCCTCTCTTTCTCTCAGGAGGGGGTCGAATTCTGCTTTGTAATTTTGTCTTGATTATATGGACTGTTGTTTTTTCAATTAAAATAATTAATAAAAGTGTGTTTAAACTCTCTTGCCAGCCAGTGTTGCCACAGCTTTGCTGAATGTCATGTCACACTCATGAGACCATTTCCAGGGTCTTCCGTCACACAGTAATGTTGCTAGCTGTGGTATGAAATGCCCATAATAGTTCAGGAGACCCAAGAATGATCTCAGTTGGCTGACGTTGCTTTGAGCAGAGGCAACCACTATGGCCTTCACTTTTGAAGGATATCAGAAGAAGCAGACACAAGAGTCATAAAAAGGTTTGGGGCAGCCACCCATATAATATCCCTGGCTGCAAAATGGGTACATTGTTCGCACATATGTGATCAGAACGGAGTCCAAATAGAACTGATCAAGTTATTCAAATATGGTGGCTTTAAAGGCCAGAAAAGGAAATGAAGTCATCGAGGGTGGAATTTCCCTTGAACATTTTGCAGGAAAGTGAGATAAAAGGTCAGTGTACTCTGCCAGGCCCTGATCTGGAGTGGAATTGCTCTCATTTAGACCCTTTAGCTACCCCTATGTGCATGTGTGTGACAAGGAGCAGTGTGCAAAGTGTCAGCATCAATTATTTGCTCTAGAAGCTTTGAAGAAGTCACATTTGTCATAAACATGCAACCCATACTCTTCTAGTCTGCTTAAAATTTTATCCAGATTTGCCTCATCCTCCTTGTCATCTCGGCCAGTGACCAGGATGTCATCCAAGTAACACTGGACACCTGGTAGTCCACTAAGCATTTGACATGCTGGAATAAAGCTGGTAATCCCAAGTAAGTAATCCTAAAAGGTAAGCAACTATAAGGGTAGAACCCTTTATGTGATGTTATCGTGAGGTGCTTTTGTGAGTCCTCATCAACATGCATTTGGAAGTATGTTTGGCCAAGGTCTATTTTATTATTTTTCTTTCCCAGCTAACCCAGCAAAAAGATATTGAATTACAGAACAGAGGTATTGCTCAGCTATGAGCACAGGGTTAACTGTTAACTTAAAGTTCCTATGTGATCATGTTCAACAACTGGAACCACAGGTGTGGCCCACTCAGAATGAGAAACAGATTTTAGCACTCCAATCTGATGAATGTAAGGTCATAAAGCAGAGGGAACACTTGCCTTCAGAAACCTTGATTGACAATTTGGTGGCAATCAGAGTGTCACTTTGATCCCCTTCATTTCCCACTGTTCCTCTTGGAAGACGGCTTGATGCTTTCTCAAGACCATAGCCAACTCAGACTCTCCGACAAACACAACATTCGCCTTGGTCCAATCCACCTGCACCTTTTAAATAATAATAAACAACAAAAATCAAATACAAAAACTCTCCTAAGCAAATACCACAATTATGTAATTCAGTGGTAAATAGGGGTGCGCCAATCATGGAGAAAATGTGACAAAGGTGATTTCAGTGGAATGGAACCATTGCTGACATCGCCAACCACTTCAAAGTGGATGGCCAAAACATTACTGCCTGGATGCGATCAGAATGGACATGAAGCTCACTCAACTACACCTACGTCATTCACTTGATTGCGCACAATGTAACACTGCTATCCAAAAAGCAGAACCAGCATCAGTGCGACGACACTAAGATGAAGAAGAGAAGAATAAATGACACAAATATTCTCAGATTTTGTGATCAAATCTCTACAGTAGAAATTCATTTTTGCATTGTTCATACAATTCATGGCCTTCCCAGTAGATGGTAAATTTCAGCATATAAACTTTTCTAAGATGGCATCAGCAATGAAAATGACCCAAAGAAAACAATAGAATGCTGTATGGGAGTTTTGTAAATATAACACTGCAAGTGACAATAGTAAGTGCACAATATTAGAGCTGGGTACCTTGTATGCTGTGCCGATTAATTGTAAAAACCTGACAAACCTTAAAGTTCACTTAAATAGCCGTCAGTAATCAGCCAACAATCCATTTGTGGGTAATGGAAAAGAGAAGCTGAAAAGCACAGGCAATAAGTGCACACATGCAAGTGGAAGTTCACATAATATGAAACAGCAAACATTAACTCATGTTTTCATAGGGCAGCAGTTTGGGGAGCAAATTCAGTTAGCACTGTGTTCATTAACCATTTCTCTGGGAAACAGTTTACAAAAGGAAACTATTGTATCTTTTGTTAACCATTGTGGTCCATGGCCGGCCTTTTATCCCGACCAGTACCCCCAGGCCGCCAGAGGGAGCCATCCCTATGACATGGAGATGCTTCCGATTCCAGCAGGGCATCATGGTCTATTCAGTTTTCCTGTTAAGCCCTGCTGGATAACATCGGGACCACCAGGGGTCACTCCAGTAAGAACCAGGGACTGCTATTTGCCCTATGCCCCGGAAGTACTTCCAAGTCACACGAACGGAAATAATGATGTACTTCCGAGGTGAAAAAAAAGGAATTTTATCTGACCCGGAAGTGATAAGGAATTATGGACTGAAAGATGAGAAACACTTCCGGGTCAGGAACTATATAAGAACTTTGGGAACTCCCAGACGAAGAGCTGAGCTGGGAGGAAAGGTGGCTAAATGTCTGGGAGTTGAAGGATTGATTGATTTATTTTATTGATTATTTATGAGTAGTGTGGAGTGGAGGGTGCTTGGTGCACATAATCTCTATATATAATCTTCATTTGGATCTTGATCTTTGTTTGTCCGCGAATGAATTAGAAGAAGAAGAACTAGATAGCAGTAGAGAGACAGCTAAAACATAGGCATTGCATTAAGAATCTCCTCCAGGCTTATACTACTGAAGACTGTAGTACTCCAGTCACACCTCAAAACACAGACATTCAAACTAAACAAATTGTTGTACTTTAAATTAACTAATCTTTATATATAATCTTCATTTAGATCTTGATCTTTGTTTGTCCGCGAATTCCACGCATGCGTAGACCACCTTCCAGTTTAGTACGTTGTTGTTACTCACGGATGTCAACAATGTGCCGGAATAACGAAAGGGGTGGTGGACAGTGTTACGCTGGTTAGCTCCTGAGGCCTGGTTAGAGAATGAGATTGCCGAAGATAAAAGGTACGTGCCTACATAACATATGAATGACAGAAAGACATTTAGTAAAATGAATGACAACGTAACAGCACATTCCAGAAATTATTATTGTTACGTTGTAGCCGGCGAGTGCTGCGCGTCTCCCAGTTGTACCGTGGCTTGCTCACATGTCAGTGAAGTGATCCCTATTTATGCTTTAAAGAGCCTGGATACCTATGTGTCCCTCTTTTATAATCATTGCTCCGTGTATATTGCCTTACTCTTTGGATTGCCACAAAGCAACCTGCGAGACTGGAGAAAGGTTGAGAAGAAATCATTAGAGGAAACGACAGCGTCGTGAAAACGAGACGGACTGTGTACGGACAGAAGCAGAAATTCTCCCACACCACCACATAATTACGATTCGGACAGTGATTCCGGATAGGCCGTTCCTATCAAATCAATGTCCAAGGGTTTTCTTTTGTAATTTTGTTTCCCTTATAAAAAATCATAATGCTGTGCGTCGAAGGGCCCAGTTCACAACTGGCAGCCGCATTTAAACAGGGAGCCCTTCACACACAACTTTAACATGTGCAACCAAGTTGGGCGCACATGGCTAGTTATTATAATAAAAAGAAGAATTATTGCACTTTTACCTGGTGTTTGGCATGGTACCTGAGGGTTCAAGTGAGCTATAGTGCCCCCTATTGCTACATCATTGTTTGCACGTCAGGATCCACACAAATAACTTACCATAAAGACATTATCGGAACTGTAAACTTCATTGTGTTTGTTTTGTATTTTTATCATTACCATTCTTTGCTGTGTTTTTAAATAGCTATTATAGTAAATTGTTGATTTAAATATTTGTTGCTTAATATATTTAATCTATTTGGACATTTTTCTGGTGTGTGTTGTTAATATTCAGGCTCAAGTGTCTGCCTCATCCCACCCATCCCTCATTTTACAAGTCACAGTGGCTTCATCGTTATGCAAATCTGTCGAGACCTCAGCACCCTCCAGAAGTCGCGGTTCACTGCAGTGTCATATAAACTGACTGTGTCTTACTGCAGATGTCACAGCATGTGGTTTATATCAGCAATAGGGACAGATCTAGGATCTTATTCTATAATACACCTTAACACCTCATTTAATAACTGTAATTTTAGGTGTTTTTATGTGATTAAATGATTTTAACTAAACCACTGAGGCAGTAAATCATGTTTAACAATATCTTAACAGCTACTGTAGATAATACTCATAGCTGCCTTCTGTTCCCATGTTAATTGCCCAACAGAGTTCTGAACACTTTAATCAACAATGGACGTGAAAAATCCATTTTAAAATAAATACAATTTTATTAATAACAATAACCTTTTAACATGAAATGAAGAAATAGCTTAAGACCTTATAAACTGGTCCAGACTTTATCACAGAATGTTAACTGGTAACTCAATGGTTTTACAATGTCCTCATCTCTCACACAAACACAATCACAATCTTCCTTCACTTGTCCATCTTCACCTTCTCCTGCCTTCCAGTCTGCAGAAACTGGAAGCCACCACTTCATCACATCCTCAACTTATATGTTAATTTGTGGGTGAGAGGATATTTTCTAATAGCAGCTAAAAAGCCAAGAGACATTTAAATAGTTATGACAACAGTGGAGACTCGTGTTAAACACGTGTGCAAACACTTTAACTGTGACGTCTGCCTGCAAAACAAATTGCACGGTGAGAGTATAATTAAAAAGTCATGGGGAGTATTACATTATCTATTTTAAAAAATATATTGATAAATCAGTGATCAATTAGTCAGGAGTGGTCGAGTTAAGCTAATTATGATAAAATTACAATGCAGATAAATTAAAGCAAAGGGAATGATAATAGTTAAATAGTTAGTAACGATCCCATCCTTTGGTTGAAGGGAGGCAATGGAGTTTTCCCCATTGAGCCAATTCCCTGTAATTCACATTTGCTCAGAGTTCTCTCATAATTCTCCACACCGTCTCCTTATTGTTTCCACCATTCAGACCTGAATGATTAATCTGAGGAGATGCAACTGTGGCCAATGTACAGTATAGGCAGGCTCTGTACGTGTAAAGGTGAACATCACTTGATCTCAGTTCATGAAAAGCTGTTTGCTCAAAAATAGATGACTGAACAATTTTTCTTTCATGTCTGGACTGTGCAGTTGACATTCCTGTGCAGAGCTTTCAGGTGATTTAGTGGCAGAAGCCCCTCTTTAGTGTTGTCAGTGGAGGTCTGCTGCTGTGCTTGCATCAGTTTAGAATGAGTGACTGCTGCTCAAGGATTATTTCCTGCTGAATGAGGATCTCCCTGATCAGAACTGAAAGAGAAAAAGAAATAAAGAATTAAGACGTGTAATAAACTCAAGTGAAGTTTTACAACAATAATCCCTAATTTCATGTGATGTCAATAAAGTCATACAGTACAACAAAAGGACAATCCCAGCAATACAACAGAAATACACGCAGCATTCTGTGTTGTGTAGACTTCAGTTTTTAACAGCCTCATAGCAGAGAATTAGAAATCCTTTACTGGTCATTGTAAACACACCACAGCACACTACAATGAAATGTGACCTCTGCATTTCACCTCCTCAGTGTAGGAGCAGTGAGGAGATGTTGAGCAGCACCCAGAGAGCAGTTTAGGGAGCTCAGTGCCTTACTTAAGGGTACATCACTTGTAATAATGAGCGATGGATGAGGATGATTGAGAGTGGAAGGTCACTGATCTGGTATTTGACAAAAGTGACCTTCTGTCCAAATGCATGCGTCTCTAAACTTTAGGCTACCACTGTCCTATTCTATTTTTATATTTTTAAAGAAATATAGTAATGAGTCAAGCCTTGATTAATTTTCATTGAAACATTTAATACCATGTTAACACAAGAACACACACTGAAATAATCTGAGCTTTAAACCTCCACTTCATGACTGCCATGATATCCACCTCTGATTTGTAGCCTTTGGAAGTTGATGTGAGGAATGGTGGGACCACTGGTTTTGGCCTTGACATCAGTAAACTACAGAAGCAAACACAATCAACAGTTCTAGTTATACCAATACATTTAAATAACAGAAGAGAGATATCTGCCCAGACAACACCTGTATATGTCACATTTACCATTTCAGTCGTACTCTCTGCATTTAAATAATGTCTACAGGCATTGGCTCGATGAAGTTCAGCAGATCTGCTTATTCAGGCAGTTTTATGAACATACAGTGTAAGAACACACATCGACTAGAATTGTGACATATTAATATACATCAACCTCAAGAGTCCTTATTTAAGTCTAACATGTAGATAACTCTGCGTTGGGTTGGCACCCTGCCCGCAATTGCAGACCCCTGTGACCCTGTGTTCAGATTCAGCGGGTTGTAAAATGGATGGATGGATGAATGTAAATAACTCATCACTGTCATGAAACTACCTGCAGGTGGTGCCTGTTGCCATTGTGGGGGTGTCTATTGTGGCCAAGGGACTATAAGATAAATAAAATGCAGTAAAACATTAACATCTGACAAGAAATCTGAAGCTTGCAACATCCAAATATATAAATGGTGAAAACGTAAGGGTGGAATGTTATTCTGAAGTGAACAAATTAAAACAACATGAAAAAATGACCAGCGTTTCTCAATGCACTTCCATAATTTAAATAGTGTGAGATGCCAATCAATAGACATCTATGTTGGGACAGAATTTGAGCAAAACAGTAATTTTTCACCATCAAGAATTTACCTGCAGGTGGTGCTGGATGCCTCAGGTGAGATGTATCCTGGGGTCACAGATCTGCAAGATCAACATCAACAGAACGCAGGAACAAAGGGTGGTGTGGGAAGATTACATTTGAAATTGAAAATGTAAAGGTGGAAAAAGTGATTTGGATGCGATAATCAACACTGAATGAATGAGAGTGTTTCTCAGTATTCTGTTTCTCAGTATACACAGTTTGAGAAGCCTCCCCTTTGTACAACAATTTCATTTACAGGAGTAAAACTCATGGATGCAGTGGTCAGCTAAGGATGTGACTACAGAAATAACTAACTGCCCCTTATCTTCAGCTACTTTGTACACATTACATTCTGATAGGGCACCGTGATGATGGTGTGGTCCAGCCACATTCAGAGCAGGGTGCAGGGCTATGAATGAGTTAGGGCCAATTCATAGATCCTTTGGAAGACCCCTGCTGCCTCCTCCTTCATCCACTAGCTGATTGGGGATCAGCTCTAAAGAATTGACTGCTCAGTGTAGAAAAGCAAGACAACAAAACCAACATCATCTCCAACATCATTTTCATTGTACTGTGTGAACGTGATGCTTCTGGCAATAAGGCCTGTGGTTTATGGTATGATTTCCTGAAAACATAATATGCAAATGTTCTGGTATTTATGTGTGAAAGGGCCTACAGTATCAAGTGAAGGTGTGTCTCGCTAATTATGATCTGCAGATTGTTTCAAAAAGCCAATACATACATCATCCTCCTCTGCTTCTTTTGGTCCATGTCCTCAGCCTCTGACTTTTCTCCGTATCTGTTCAGAATTATCTGTTGTAAACAGAAATTGAGATACAACATGCATACAGACATCATCAGATACAATTATGGTTGAAGTTCAAGTTTTAGGAATTCAAACATCTGGTGTCCACTCCACTGTGTCCAGAGGGTCAGGCAGCATGATGGAGCCACCAGCACACACCATCTATCACCCACACACCAGGCATGAACTTCACCTCATTTGTACTGTCAAATTCCATCACTCTAAACTTACTTCTCTAAAAAGCTGAAAACAAACTGATCATAACCCAATGAGTGTCAGTGGGAGCCTTCTTAACAAGCACTTCCAGATGCCAGATATTCATGTGCTAAAATGCTGGAGCGGCACAATAACATCGTCATCTTTATACGGCAATCTGGCACAGCTTTGTATATTTTTTTCAGTTTTTCAAATTGATGAAAGATTAGATACTCTATGGATTCCATAACATTACTTGAATTTATTAGGTACTCAAAAGTGTGTCTTTTCTCTTCTATTCTCTTTTGACAATGTGCACTTTGCCATGTGAGCTCAGGATGTTTACTATCAATGCAATGCTTTTGCCAGTCTCAACACAGTCATCTGCCTCATTCCATGTTTTAAATATCAGAGATTTTTACTAACAAACTCTGTGGTGCTCAAAAGAAGAATGAAGGGGTCCATCAAAGTGTTCTTTTGTCAAGATTGGATTTCCCTCTGTGAGTTCATGACTTGGTGACAAATTCACTTGTGAAATTCAGCTTATTGTCTGTGCTAATGGACTATGAGGTGTTCTGATCATCTTCTTAATCAGACCCGAGTAATTCTTACAGGGAACTCCAGATCTTCAATTCAAATTGCTAGACAACATGACATCCTCACCCAGATCAGTCAGCCCAAGAACATTGTCGAGTACATTTTTAGGACCATATAACTGACTGAAGTGCTCCACAAATTATGTTAATAGATGGTGAGCAAAGTCATTCATAGCCTGGCACAGTTTTCGACTTGAAAGTATGAACATCGAGGCACTTAACAACATAAAAATATTATATAGTGGGCTAGGAAAAACACTGGAGAGAACTACAGGGGCTGGGCACACAAATAATGTCACAACTCTGTGGCTTTCCACCGCTGCCTTTCACACAGCTTTCTGTCTGGGTTTATGTGTAAAATCTACTTAAGTTAATAATTTTACTTATGATTAGTGCACTGAGTGAGTGTACCTGCACACAGCCATGACGCATTTTGTCCTAAAAGCCATGCAAAATGGACCTGTTCAAGGTGCCGTGGAGTGGGGTGAGCACAGAGGAGCTCCGTCTGCCACTCTCAAATAAAGCAGCAATTGAGAAGCTGGGGGTGAGAATTGATAAGGAAGTTTTTAATGGCAATATATATATATATATATATGAGAACTATTTTAGTGATGTCTACATGTGGTTGTATTGTTTGAACACCAGTTTGTTTTAACTTTGCACATTCAGTTAAATATAAAGAGAAATAAGCCCATTCTTTGATTCCTACAGTCACTTGCTTGTGCAGTTTATTTCTCCAGCTTGGAAACCAACATTACATCTCTTATATATATTTCTCTGTTGGTTTAGCCTGCTTCCACCTCAAAAACGGTCCCGTCCACACGCAGCCGACACGGCATTTCTCGATTCCTCTTCCAAACCCTTCCCCACGCTGCCTGCGACTCCTCTTCAAAACTGGTCCCACCAACACACAGGCGACACGGCATTTCTCAGCATTTCTCGATTCCTATTCATCCTCTTCCAACCCTTCCCCACGCTGCCTGCAGCCTGCCATACACCTTGCTATTTTCGTTATACTGTGACGGTTGTTTCCTAAGCCTTTGTTATAAAATGAACGACAGCATCTTCTCTGTCGACGGGTTTTTGTACGTCCTCTCTATTCTGCGATCCATAAACTGCCTGTTCCTATCAGTGGGTTATTTCTTGACACAAATGGTTGACGAAGGCAATGCACTCTCACTACGACATACTGCAGTAGATTTCGTTGCATCACATTAGGACAGATTTGGAAACGTTCTTCCTGTTGTTCTTTCCAACGCAAATCGAGTTATCACAACAAGTCAGGAGTCAATACATGGCAACATCTGGAGTTTATGGTGGTGAAGCTGAAATTCAAGCTCTTTCAGAGATTCTCCATGCTACCATTATCATTTACTTGAAACACGACCGCAACATCCCGCCTTGCATTTACAATTCTGGAAATACTCTATTCATTTACCTTCTGTACTCAGGACAATTGGACAATGACCACCATGAAGCCTTCCTACCGATTCCGATCATGTCTCCACAGCAGCATATAATGTCTGATAACACCAACACATTAGTCTTCAGTCATTATTCTCTTCCACAAAACACTACAGTTTCATCTACTGGTACAACCTTCCTCTGCGACATTTGTAGTAAACCTTTCAAAACAAAACCCAGCCTTACCAAACACAAGAAAATTCACTGCAATGACAAATTGTTTTAGTGTCAACCTTGCATAAAAAGTTTCACAATGCAACACTATCATCACCAACACACCAAAATTCATTCCGCTGAAAAATTACCTGACTCCCACTCCAGTAACACATTCTTCCAGTGTGATTCCTGCAACAAAACTTTTCAAACGCGAACCTCACTTGCTAAACACAAAAAAAGCATTCTTCCCAACAACTATACAAGTGCCAGAAATGCAATAAGAAGTTCACTACACAGGATTGTCTGACTAAACACAACAAAACTCACACTGTCATGCACTATACTGGCCTGCTGAGCGTAATACATCCAACAAGTACACGAGGTGCTGCCATGACGGTAAAGTAGCTCTACGACCTGTGTCTTTACAACAGCTTCTTACACAGCAAACATCAGAAGGTAAACATTATCGTGAACACATTCGAGAATACAACTCTTCTCTAGCGTTTGCTTCCATGGGTGCACAGATAACTCAACCTCCTGGCCACGGAACATAATGTTTTAAAATACACGGGCAAATTTATCACCATATCTCTTCACTATACGCTAACACTTTTACCTCTCCGGGATATCGACAGTTGTATGTTTTTGACACAGCGCAAGCTACTGAAATACGCTTACAATATAAAGCAAAATCTGTGCGCAGCGAGCGAAAATTTACTTCTCCAGCTAGATTCCATGCTCTTCTTCTTGTTGTCTCATTGTTAATATATTTAGTTACTGTCTATCCAAAACACAGAATGTTGTAATGGCAGCTGTAGTTCCTTCCTTAGCATTCTGTCCATGCGTACTGCTAATGTTGATGCTGTAAATTCTAATCATGGGATCATCATGGGCTTGACTGGCACAACTCTAGCATTTTCACTGACAAAGTAATTTGCTACAGTTCTGTTGACTCAGTCAGTTCTTGACTTGCACCAGATAAATGATACAACTGAGCAGAAACCACTACACCAAAGCATGCTGGCTTGAAACATCCATCAAGTCCAAATTCACCTAACAGATGGAGATCTTACATCAGGACACCAGGACCATTGCTGAGCGAGGTGTCCTGGCACAGTGTCATCCCAACATATTCTCAACCCACACAACTCTTGTAAAATACTTCTTGCAGACAAAATCACTGGTGCTAAGAATCCCAGTGGGTCACATACAGAGCTTACCATGGACAGTAAACTTCTGCTTAGAGATTTGGTGTTGATGTCAACTCTAAACTTGAAGCAGTCGGACTGGATACACACCTGTACCCCTAGTGCTCTTTCAGTAGGAAGTAAAACTCGATCGAGGTCAAGGCCTGTTATTTCCTTTGCCCTGTCATCTTCAGCGATGTTTTCCAACACAACTTGACCGTTGCTAACCCACCTTGATATTTTAAAGCCTCCTGTGTAACAGAGGGAGCTTTCAGATTGTGATACAGAGACACACTTTGTCCAGCTGATTCGACTGACTTTTATAGAAAAGTATATTCTTAAAGTTGATGATCTGCATATATTCAAAGAGAATCAGGAGCATATTTGAAAATAAGCCTTATATCCTGGTGCACGTTAGTATAGTCTTAGACCATGAAGGAGTTAATTAAGAAAGGCCACAACTGATTTTAGCATAAAAGACCAGCCTGCCTGCCCTTTTACTTGCTTTGTTTTGAATTTCTGTGAATCGAGGATGTTGTGTTCTGTGAAGGAGGTGAGATGTGAGATTTTGATTTAGGAACACAACTGCTGGGCCTTCTGCCTGACATACTGTAGATTAAGCAAGTCTCTCTAAGCATTCAAGGCTGAATTATGGGAACACTACAGGCAAGCTTCCATATTAGTGTGTATAAATATCTTTATATATATTGTGGTGGACAGCTGATGCCCCTTTGACACTGGACCCGGGGTAGCAGCCATGGGATGCACACTACATCCCTCGGAACACTTGCTGGCAGCCCCCCGGGTTACATCGGGGCCACAATTGTGTAACACCAGAATTCATCCCTGTTGGACTACGTGGCCACCGCCAGGGTGAGCTGCATGGCTTCCTGAGCCCGTCTGGGCAGCAATACAGCCACACTTGGGAATGCAGCTTTAATTAGGTTAATTATCACCTGAAGCACTTCTGGGTGGGCTATAATAGGAGCCTACAGCCACTACTCAGGGAGCCAGAGTTGAGAGTAGAAGGGAAATGTCTACATAGGAGGAGTGGAGGAGAAAGACAAGTGACATTTGTTGTGTTTTTCTTTTTTGTGTGTTTTCAAAGTCAAAGTCAAAGTGAACTTTATTGTCATCTCAACCATATACAAGTATATAGATAGCCGAAATTGCGAAGCTCAGGGTCCACAGTGTAACAACATGATGTGCAAATAGTAAATTAAAAATAGAATAAAAATTTAAAATTAAAACACAAACAAGACAAGACATTGTGCAAAGATAGCACAAAGAAGTAGGAGCAATATTGATGTGTAAGATATGTAATATAATAAATAAATGAATAATAACTAATAGATATAGATAATACAGAAATTATCAGTGCAGTGATAATAGCGGCATGTAAACAATGACAGGTCAGAATGTTTTACACCAGAAAGATATCAAAAGTGTCCAAATCCTTAAAGGTCAGTATGAGATTTTCAGTTCTTCTCTACCTGCACACTCATCTTTGCAGGATAGTGGTTTTCATGTATTAAAGTTCTGTTTTTAGAGGTGGTTGAGGCCATGTGGAAGATCCCTGGGGGCAGCCTGGTGTTAAGGAGTCTAACAGCTTGGGGGTAAAAACTCTCTTGCAGCCTGGCAGATTTGGCTTTGATGCTACAGTATCTTCTCTTGGATGGCAGAAGTGTGAAAAATCCATGTGAGGGGTGTAAGGGGTCCTGCACAATGCTGCAGGCCTTGCGGACATTGCATTTGTAAAATATGTCCTGTAGTGAAGGGAGAGGCACCCCAATAATGTTCTCTGCTGTCTTCACTATCCTTTGCAGGCACTTGCGGTCGGATATGTTGCAGTTGCCATACCAGACAGTGATGCAACTGGTCAGAACACTCTCAATGGTGCCTCTGTAGAACTTGGTGAGGATGGAAGGGGGAAGACGTGCTTACTTCAGCCGCCTCAGGAAGTGTAGTCTCTGCTGGGCTTTCTTGATTAATGATGAGGTGTTATGTGTCCACGTAAGTTCCTCAGTTAAGTGCACACTAAGTAACTTGGTACTCCTAACAATCTCCACATCTAAACCGTTGATGCTGAGCGGGATGTGGGCAGGACATGATTTTCTGAAGTCCACGATTATCTCTTTTGTCTTGTCGACATTGAGAGATAGATTGTTGTCTTCACACCATGCGGACAGCCATTTCACCTCATCTCTGTATGCTCTTTCATCATTCCTGCTTATCAGTCCCAGCACCGTTGTATCATCCGTAAACTTGATGATGTGGTTGGTGTTGTGCGTGGCTGTGCAGTCGTGTGTCAGCAGAATGAAGAGCAGTGGACTAAGCACACAGCCTTGCGGTGCTCCAGTGCTCAGTGTGATGATGCTGGAAGTGTTGTAGCCCATCTGAACTGGCTGGGGCCTCTCTGTCACAAAGTCCAGGATCCAATTGCAGAAGGTGGTGCTCAGGCCAGACCTGCTCAGTTTTACAACCAGCTTTGGAGGGATGATTGTGTTGAAGGCAGAGCTAAAGTCTATGAATAGTAATAATAATAATACTGATAAAACCTCTATCAGCGGGGAGCCATGTAGCACAACTGAGGCAGCGTTCGTACACCACTCTCTGTTCACATAAACACACAGTCCGCCCCTGCGGGTCTTATCCGACAAAGAGGCGTCTCTGCCCGCTCGGAAGATGGTCAGTCCGTCTAGCTGGATGGCCGAGTCTGCAATGTTTTCCTGGAACCATGTCTCAGTGAAAATAAAGATGCAGCAGTCTCTCATTTCCCACTGCTTGGCCCGCTGCAGCTTTATATAATCCAGCTTGTTGTCCAGCGATCGGACGTTCGCGAGCAGAATAGATGGTATCGCAGGTCTGGTGGGGTTAGTTTTTAGCCTTGTGCTAACACCGCTGCGTTTACCTCGTTTCTGTTTCCGATCTCTGCGCTTGCGTTTTCGCCAACTCAGCTTCTCAGGCTGCCGAAGTAAGCAAAGGCTGCGGAGCGTCTCAGTCACCTCACTGGATATTTCGGCGCAGTTTCTTTGGAAATCTACTAGGATTTGCCGCTCGTAAAATGTAGGCTATGTCTGCGTACTACTATCACTTAAATCTACTTTTTTACTTATACTAGTTAACAAAGACGAACAAAGATTAACACTAAACACCGCGGACTCGAGAGCTCTGTAAGCCGCAGCCTGCACGGGCGCCACCATGAGTTTTGGGGACTGTGTAGGGCCTGTGGGACACGGGGAAGACATGCTCGATGGCTGAAGACAAGAATAAAATCATTTTGTTCATTTTAATACATGCCTCCACTGCCAGTTTGTGTTGGGTCGATGCCAAGAGAGCGCTTTGGCCACAACACATAAAATCCATCGTCTGTCTGTATGTCTGTCCACTTTTCACGAGAGAACTGCTTAAAGGATTTAGATGTTTTTTTTTTTTTCTATAATTTGCTTCAACATTCTGGTTGATTTTGTGACGTCTCTCATTGCAGTAAGTATCATAGTTCGCTTGCCATACTGATTTATTTGTGTGAATCCGAGGGCGGGGCTCTCCTCACTCACGTGCCAGCCTCTGAGCTTACCGTGTTTCTGCTTAGCTAGCGAACGAGAGAACTTCTTAACGGATTTAGATCTGGATTTTTTCTGTAATTTGCTTGAACATTCTTGTTAATTTTGTGACTTGTCTTATGGCGCTAAGAATCATAGTTCACTTGTAGGAGGGATATATTCTGCTTATCTAAGACAGAGGCTGTGGGTCGACGGTTGGGTTGAAACGCGACGTCAGCAGTGGGTGCCAGGCGGGGCCCTCCTCACTCACGCACCAGCCTCTGTTTGAATCTCTCTTTCTCTGGTCACGTTTTGGAGCGTACCTTACCTCCGCTTAGCTAGCGATACCTGTTTGATTTTTAAAGTTTATCCTGTTTCACTACTAAGCTCATAAATATATGTAGGTTAAAGAAGCATTTAAGTTTATATGTCTGCGTCTCTTTATGAAGAATAATAAAGTTACAGAAATGTATACTAAAGCAGTTTTAAACTATGTAAGCATTAATTGTTATGGGCCTGTGCTTTTATTTTAAGTAGTCAAGAGGCACCACGCCAAGCTGTCCACAGTGTAGTCCTTATCAGTGAAGCTGCGCACTGCCACCTAACTGGCATGGCTATCCATTATGTCAGCCATAAGAGATGCTAGTGCAATGAGTAAACATTAACTGAATTATTAATTAAGCAGCCCAGTTTTTACAGGTTGCGTTCTATGGAGTCCAAAGTAGTGGTGAGAACTAATTAACTAAAAAGCCATCAATCTTTAACAGCTCAGGATTAGGGAGGAGTGATTAGGTGACACTCACCTCAAAGAGGCAAATACGTCTTTTGAGCCAAAGAGATTTTAATGAAGAAACAGATAGTGAAGGGTAAATTGTTATAAGAAAGTTTATGATGGCAGGATATCGTTATGAGAAAGTCGGCAACATCTGGTGATTGTTATGAGAAAAGGTGCTGAGCGAGGTCATCATCATGAGAAACCCTGGAAAGCAGATGATGGGAATCTGTGTGAAGGGGGGATATTTTGTGATGAGAATTGTAATAAATCAGAAGCTCACAGAATGCTCGGGTCTCAAGTCATCTGAGCTGAGTTTGTATGTGCGCCGTACAATAAAGTCTGATTCTGCTGCCTGTCCTGAGACTCTGAGTGCCTTCTTTTGGGCTGAGGGTGCCTGAGCTGCCTGATCTGCTTCAACACTTTATGCAGACATCAACAAAAAAATTGTGCAAAACTGTGTCTACTAATGGAGCATCAAATAAATGCCTGCTGTCCTCGGCACATTGTCTGAGAGCATAACTAGCACAGCTTGGTGAGGAGGTGGCACCAAACAATGGCACTTGCATTCCTTTAATGTAACTATCTGGCCACCATAAGAATCGGAGTAAATCAGCATCCTCTGAAGGAACACTAACCTGGAGGAACATGGCTTCCACATCAGCCATTAATGCCATAGATTCTTGGCAGAACGTCATAATGACACCAATCAGTGTGCTAGTAAGGTCTGGCCTCTGAAGAAGCTGCTCATTTAGTGTGGTCCTTTGAAAAGAAGCTGCACAATCGAACACCACACACACCTTGTGTTTCTTGGGCTGGTATACCTCATGATGCAGAATGCACCACACATTTCCATCTCTGCCACTGCAGTCTTTATTTGGATGTTTTTACTGGATAACCTTTAATGGCTATGAAATGTCATGGATCTGCTTGAACCACAACTGAGGCAGAGCAGAACACAGCTTTTCCTCTGATTCACTTTAATATGGCCTCTTTCTTCTCTCCTCTATTTATTGTCCCCCTCTGTCCTATTTGACTCTCCCATTCTGTCCCCATCTGTCCCCTAACTCTCTTGTCTCTCTAACCATGTTTCTCTTTGCAATTCTTCTTCATGCACCATTGTTTGTCTCGCTGTCACACTCAAAATCCAGCTGTCCAGGAGAAGCCCACCTTCAAGCTAAGGTCTCACGCTCTTTCATCCAGGCCCTCAGTAATTGGACTCTCATCCCAGTTCCACTCTTATTTCTTATTATGTGTTTGGTGTCCTCCATTCCTCCATTTTCTGAACCCACTCAATCCAGTTCAAGGTCAACATTGGGTTCAATGCATGAGATTCAACCCTGGGTGGGCCGCCAGTCCCTCACACTTTCTTCACCAGAGAGTGGAGGTGACAGCGAGGTGACAATGAGGGAATGACAAAAATTAGACAAAGAGACCTGAGCCTTGTGTGTGTTGAAGTGTCACAGAAGTCCAAACCAGCACATGATAGAGCCTTTTCAGTCACAAACAGAAGATGACATGAATTGTGTGCAAATGAGGCAGTGAACAAGGAGTGGAGCATACACGGGTTCAAACAACACCACATGATGTCGAGGAGCAGTAGATTCATGAGGTTTCAGCTCAGACCACCATCAGCTTGACCTGTGATGGCCTGGTGCCTGTCCAGAATTTGTCACCAATACCAGGATTGGCCTCACTCTCCATCACCCTACAACTGGACTGTCCAACCGTGTTTGCTCCTGCTGCTCCCCTCGGTGGGCTTTGTGACCCCCGCTGGTTTCAGATGACAATTCTCACTGTGGTCCTCTGGCTGCTGAAACTTGGGGTTTCTTGTCTGAACTTGTGGAGTTTAGTGGCAAGTTCAGAGTGACAGGGTGGAGAAACACAAGTGAGTTTAAAGAAGAAGCACACAGGCTGAGAAGGAGACATGGAGAGTTTATTAAATGTGGAGGAGAGCGAAGGAGATTATAAAAGAATAAAGAGAAAAATTCAGAGGGAGTGGACAGGGGGCACCGTCACTGGGGTTGGTAGATTAGCATGTCCGGTCTTCTCATATCTTGATATTCACCTGCCGTCCAGTCCTATTCAGCTCCTCCTGTAGTGACCTTAGGTTCTTCATCTCCCTCTCACTAATCTCATTTTTCTCCACCCTGTGAAGAACAGAAATGTGAGTTACAAACATAAGAGGACCCCACCTCACACACTGCACTGTCACAGTGACACACCCATTAAGGTCAACTTCCCAGAATTCTCCTCAGTGTTCCTAAGTCACATGACATATGTGTCACACTGACGGTCACTCAATTCACGGTCCAGTCAGGTCACCTTCGTCTGAAGGCCTTTTGGTTTCATCTCATCTCAGTGACGGTGTTCTAGTCAGGCTGGGGGTCCTCCATGGCTCCTGCTGAGTTTTATTTTTTTATTATCCTTCATTGTTTTCCATTGATTTATAACATTGTTCCGTTCATTTATTTGTTTAATTCTGTATTATCTGTTATTTTTAATCTTTTGATTCAGTTATTTTTCAGTATCTCTGTGTGTGTGTCTTGCAGTTCTATCACATTCCTTGTATTTTGTGGTTTGATCCCGAGATGCAGGACCACCTGTCCCCCAACTCTCTAAAGGCTGCGGCTTATTTGACTGCGCTCTGGTGATTGGTGGTCTTTGTGAGTATTTTGCTATTTTGTTTTTAATTCTGATTATTGCCTTTGATCCTTTAGCTCTTGAGTTCAGATTCTCTTACTTTTTGTGCTTTTTGAATGTTGTTAGCTTTGGATTGCCTTTGGCAGCCCCTTTGGTTCTTTTGTTAATAAACCTCGTCTTTTATGAAGACCACTTGTGGACTTGTCTCTGCTCCAGCTGGAGTTTTCACGGTTCTCCCTCTGGTCAGACTCACTTCACGCCTCTGAGACTTTTTTTGGTTTTATTTTGAATTTAAAAGCCTGAGCTCCTTTCTGAGGCCTAGTCAGGCCTGAAGCCTCCTGTTTGTCTGGAGTGGGCCTGCCTGGGGTGACATTTGTTTGGTGGGCTATTCTAGATGCTTCACCCCATTATTATTTTGTACTGTTAGAGCAATCACAAGAGAAGGTGGTCTGTCCAGGTGACATGGTGTTGACCCCTCTCTGGTCACTTCCTGTTTCCTGTTCTCTTCTTTAATTTTCAGTCTCTCTCTTTATTATTTTCTTTCCCAGTCCTTCTCACTCCCCTGTATTCTCTCATTTTCTCTCCTCTTGTTTCTTCTTGTTGTCCCCTCACCACCCTGTTCACTGACATTGGCTCTTCACTGTTTGTTAGTTCCAAGTGACCCCCATAACCCTGTCCACCCTCTCCTTCTGTCCACTCTGCCTGCTGCCCTGATCCTGTCACCCCTCCTCCCTGTGTCCTTGTACCTCTGTCTGTCCACCTTTTGTGCTCATCCATTTCTCAGCTCATCTCATACTTTTCCTCTTTATTGTTCTCTTTCTCTCGTCTCTCATTATTTTTGTTGTCCTCCCTATCTGTCACCTCCATCCAGCTCCACTTGTCCACTGCTCTTTGTTCTTCTCGTCCCAATGCCTGTCCTTTTCCTTCCTTCATTCAGTCCATGTAGTGTCCTGTGATGAGTCCGTCCATCAGGCCGTCAGCTGTGACTTCATAACCCCACACACCTCACCCTGTTTACTCACATCAGTGTCTTTAATTTACAGCTGGCAGTCTGCAAACCCTCACACAGCTGATGAGCTCCTGAATCTTCCAGTTTGTTGTTGTTCAGGTTCAGTTGAGTCAGCTGTGAGTATGGAGAAGAAAGGACTGAGGAGAGAGATGAGGAACATCTGGAGGTGAGACCACAATAATACAGGCTGTGGAGATAAAGAAGGAGAAGTGAGAACACGAGGAGGGACACACAGACAGACAGAAGGCCACAGAGCTCAAAGGCTCAATGACTGCTGGCATTTCTACTTTTTACTGAGCCTGTTTGAACCCGAGACCACCGCTGTTCTTATAAGTAAGGCACCAAACACCTGAGAATGTCTCCTGCCTTCATGCTGTACTGACAGGTGAGAAGTCATTGAAATGGAGACACGAACATTAATATTGGAGATGAACCTCATCCTGTCCTCCTCTCTCTCCTTCTCTGTTTTATTCATCCTTTACTTCATTCTGTTCATCTCCTTCTCTTGTCTCTCCTTATCTTTGCTATTCTATTTTCTTCGTCCTTATCTGTCACTCCAGTCCAGCTCTAGCTGTCCACTCCTCTTTGTCTTCTGTCACTTTAGTCGTCTCTTCTCCTCACACTGACTGTGTTTCTCCTCCTTATTCTATTTTTGTGATTTTTAATAAACTTTATTGAGGACATCAGAGGAGTGTAAGGGGGAAAGTGATAATGGAGGACAGGAAAAAATACGAGATTAAAATTAAGAATGGACAGCGTGGGCTTGTGGGACTAGAAATAAAACAACAGTCTGGACATAGAGGATGAGGAGAGTGACCAGTGTGGTGAGGGGCTCAGGGTCACAATGCTGTCTTTATGAATTGAATTATTAAAGGGAAATCCGCAGTTGTGTCACCTCACGTCCATCTCTCTGTCCATAAGGGACACTGCAGTCTGTTCTGATTAAAAACAATGTTTTTGTTCTGGGAGTGGAAAAGTCAGAGCGATAATGTGACAAGAAAAAAAGAAGACACACTCACACACACTTGTTGTTCACTTACTCCAGTTTCTCTAATTTGCAGTTTTCACTCCTCAGCCCCTCACACAGCTGATCCACTCCTGAATCCTCCATGTTGTTGTTGCCGCTCAGGTTCAGTTCAGTCAGTTGTGAGTGTGGAGAAGAAAGAGCTGAGGAGAGAACTGAGCAACATCTGGAGGTGAGATGACAATAAGACAGGCTGTGGAGAAGAAGAGAGAGAAGTGAGGACATGAGGAGAGACAGACAGACAGACAGAAGGACAAACATCACAAAGGTTCAATGAACACTTGTATTCTAACTTTTCACTGAAGTGCAGTGTGAACACGAGACCACTGCCATTCTTATAAAGTAAGGCGCTGTTATGGTGTATAAAATCTGTACATTTTGGTTTCCATTATATTTTGTTCAAGACAAGACAACAGATGAAATTAACAAATTAAAGCAGGTTTTCTTCCCTTACACCTTACGTTTATAACACTTGTTCATAGCTTCGTGCTAGTTTGGTTTTATAGCCTGGTAAAGGATGTTGAGCTGATACCTCAGGCTATTGATTACTTTATGGATGGACATCTGGAACAACAATTTGCTTTATAGCCTGGGACAGGAAGAACTACTGCTACCTCAGAGCACATCAAAGGTTTTGTTGTGTGGGAAAACGGACATTGAATTAATTCATCAATCATTTGGACAGCCAGCCAATCAGGTGCATGTGTTGTGAAACCAAGGCTTGACATTTCATAATAAATATGCCTTGGTTTGGAAAGAAGAAGAGAGAAGCAAAAGAAGAAGAAAGAGAAGCAAAGGGAGAAGAAGAAAGAAGAAGAGGAACGGACGAAGACGGCCCTGGTCGTCAGAAAGGCATCATGAACATCGATTGCTAAATCAAATGCCTCCCTGGGACATTCATCCTTGTCAACTGTAACTTTTTCGTAAGCTTTTTCTAAAGACTATATATTCAGACTTTTCTATCACTACCTATTTTCTAGTATTCTTTGTTCTTGTGGTATTATTATTATTCTTGTAATAAATACCATGCTGCTTTTAACTTTCAATGCTTTGTCTTAATGTCTAGAGTGATTGAAGTAATAAGTTAGATTTCTTTGAGCACCTGGTGACAGCCGGATTTTTGCCATTATTTCTGTGCTGCGAGGTTTATATGGCTGAAAGTGAAGAGCGCTATACTCAACTGAAGGAACAAATATGAGAAAGACAGTATTCTTGGCTGATGAATGGCCTATAGTCAAGAGTGCTGAGTCTTTGTATGTTTAAATGTATTCTTGTAGATCAAAAGTAATATTTAGGTCCGAGATATCACTAAAACATCGTATTGTTGTTCGTGCCGAAAATAAGTAAGTCTCTTGAAGTGCTGAATGACAGGCTGTTATTCCTAAAGCACTTGTGTGGTTTAAAGTGCTAAGGGTTAATCAGCGTGTGTGTGTCATTCATGGAGCACTGTTGTGGTTAGGGTCTGTGTGTGTGTTTATCTATATGTGTGTGTTCATCTTAAAGTGCAACAGTAGACCAACCCGATAACGAACTTGACGAGAACCCTTATCCTTGAGGAAACAGGTAAAAGGGCAAGTGGAGGGAAATACCACGATAATACATTTTGGCGCAGCGAGCTGTGTTTAACGGAGTAATCATGTGTTGCATTTTTGTGTGTTTGGTTTCATTTTTCAAAGACAGGGATGGATCGTCCACAGGCGGCAAATATGCTGTAATCGCATGCTGGCATACAGCCGGTACATGTCAGCGTGCATCAACAGCATTTGTAAAGTTTTTTAGGTATACGGTAGAATCAGCTGTTAAAGCTGTGTTTTCTCCGCTACAAACGGAGGCAGCAGCCACAGCTTTAACGGCAACGGGTGTAGAGAGTGAAGAATCGCAGGCCGTTGCGCTAGTCAAAGACACAGAGAAGCCATCTCTGCATAAAGTGGAGGCAAAGGCGGCTAAAATAGAAAACATACACTTGTCTGCTGGTCATGGTAATTATTATAAAGCAGTTAGTTGTGGAGGCAAGACAGATGAGAAATAGATGGCCAAAAAGTCGCAAGCAGCTAGCAGTACACGTAGAAATGTATAAAGAGAATGCCACACAGATTAAGCAACGATCGCTCAGTGTTAAAGTGTGTGCTTTGATTTCGGGGTCTTTTGACCCTGAGAAACAGGAGATAAATGCAGGATAACTTAGTTTGTCACAGATCGCTGCACTCTCATATTTGCTTGCTGATAAGAAAGCCGCTTTTGTTGAAAGGCAAGGACACGCAGCTGTTACGCTGCACACTGGAGAGCAGTTTATAGCAGAGCAGAATGCTGATGGGACAGGAGGCAGTCATTCAAGTATGCTGGTTGTTGTGCAGGAAGGTTCTATTTTCAGAATCACCTTTTCTCTTCGGCATTGTGTGGGCTAGCTTCGCAATAACTTGCAGCATCATAAGCTAGAGTCATTAACGCGGTAAGTGTTCGGTAAGGCAGCTGAAGCGCTGCATTATGGGATCTGTAGTTTATCGTGTTACCAGCGGTTCATATCCCCGGGTCATTAATAACAATAATATATAA
The DNA here is from genome assembly GCF_016835505.1 of Polypterus senegalus. Taxonomy (NCBI): domain Eukaryota; kingdom Metazoa; phylum Chordata; class Cladistia; order Polypteriformes; family Polypteridae; genus Polypterus; species Polypterus senegalus. Next base: position 189,016,530 of record NC_053161.1, on the reverse strand, counting down.
AATGATCTTGTGTGCCGGATATAATTACACGCGGGGCCAGATGTGGCCCGCGGGCCTTGAGTTTGACACATATGGACTAAATTAAACTTGAAAAGATATATTTTTTCGAATGTGATCGCGCAATTCAGATCGAGTTGACACGCACTACTAAATCGAGCCTGCGTGCTATTGTGGTTTTGCCTGCGTGCCTCAATAAGTTACCCTCCCCTCGCTCTTACTTTTTTACCGTTCATCTAATGAATACACTGAGTATGGCTTTACCAAAACAATCATTGATGGCGAATAAAGTATCCATTATTCATAAAGCTTCAATTGGAAATCTGTCATTCTGCGTTAACCGCATATTTTTTCATATGTCTCAAACCAAGGGGATGCGAAGGTAAAATGAATCAGGAAGCGCGCGTACATACTCAGTGCATCCCCTCTCGGGAATCAAACCTCGATTGTCGGTGCTATTGCGCCACAGCATGTGGTTTGTCTATTTGAGCGTATGTAGATTGGGGTATATAGATACATATGAATCTTTACAGCGGAGAAGCAGCGTGTTAAAGAAGTTATGAAAAAGAAAAGTGAACATTTTAAAAATAACGTAACATGACTGTCAATATACAGTAATTGTTTTGTGAGTTTTACTGAGTGTTGCTGTCATCAAGGATTTGATTATCATTATTTCTTTCAATCAGGTTCGTATTTGTAGGATGTGTTGTGTTCAAGTTACATTCCGTGTTTGTCAATCGTTGTAAAGATGACAGGTTTCATTCATCGATTCGTTTCTTATTGCATCAATAAACAGCTTGTCTTCTTCATTATCTGAGACCTGACACACTGCATGCACGGGTTTTTTACACTGTCTTCCTTTAGCGGGACATTGACTTTTACCACCCTGTGCTTCGTTTCCGCAGTAGCTGCACTTATGAATATGCTTGTATGTATCAGATGCTTCATATTTTTTTGATGCCTTCTCAATTGTGTAATTCGGTTTTTGTTCAGCGCTCTTTGGAACTGTTGCTTTTTGTCTGTGCACAGCCTTCTACCTACACGGGAAGTTGGAGAATTAGTGATGAGTCAGTGTGTGAGTCAGTGAGGGCTTTGCCTTTTATTAGAATAGATTACCCTTCGCATTTTATGGTGTAATTAACTATATTTCAGCTTAAAAACTTAAAATATATATATATATATTTACATACAGTTTTTACGGTCTGGAACAGATTAATTGTATTTACATACAATCCTATGGGGGAAATGACTTCGGTTAACGACCAAATCGGGTTTCGACCAGAGTTTTGAAACAAATTATGGTCGTGAACTGAGGTTCCACTGTATTACTGTCAGAGAAAATACAGGCATTTTGCGGAAATACAAACAAATATTACTGTGAGAGAAAATTAAAGGCACACAATACAATGACGCATATTACAGCCACATACAAGGTCCCTTGCCATTTAATATAGACTGTTCACACAAATGTTTATGCACTACTGTTCTAGCGCCCGTTATTGTATGGGCTTAGTGTCAAGTCTTAAAATAAGTTTATAAGATATCTGTAATAAAATATGGGATATCTGAAATGAATTTTAAGATATCTCAAATACAAAGTTTTGAGAAATCTCAAAATAACTTCCTTGGCATTTCATTACATCTCAAAACCCTTTGAAGTTATCAAAATCGCTTCCTGAAAAATGTCTTATTCTTTCAAAGGGACATCCAGCCTATTTTAAGATATCTCAAAATGTATCTGAAATTATTTTGAAATGCACAGGAAATTATTTGAGATATCTGAAAATGTGTTTTAGATATTTTGAAATGTGCAGGATGACATTTTGTAATGTATTTCAGATATCTTAAGGTTAATTATATACAGTGTATCCAGAAAGTATCCACAGCTCATCACTTTTTCCACATTTTGTTATGTTACAGCCTTATTCCAAAATGTATTAAATTCATTTTTTTCCTCAGAATTCTACACACAACACCCCATAATGACAACATGAAAAAAGTTTACTTGAGATTTTTGCATATTTAATAAAAATAAAAAATTTGAGAAAGCACATGTACATAAGTATTCACAGCCTTTGCCATGAAGCTCCAAATTGAGCTCAGGTCCATCCTGTTTCCGCTGATCATCTTTGAGATGTTTCTGCAGCTTCATTGGAGTCCACCTGTGGTCAATTCAGTTGATGTGACGTGATTTGGAAAGGCACACACCTGTTTATAGAAGGTCCCACAGTTGACAGTTCATGTCAGAGCACAAACCAAGCATGAAGTCAAAGGAATTGTTTGTAGACCTCTGAGACAGGATTGTCTCGAGGCACAAATCTGGGGAAGGTTACAGGAAAAATTCTGCTGCTTTGAAGGTCCCAATGAGCACAGTGGCCTCCATCATCCGCAAGTGGAAGAATTTCGAAACCACTAGGACTCTTCCTAAAGCTCGCCGGCCATCTAAACTGAGCAATTGAGGGAGAAGGGCCTTAGTCAGGGAGGTGAACAAGAACCCGATGGTCACTCTGTCACAGCTTCAGAGGACCTCTGTGGAAAGAGGAGAACCTTCCAGAAGGACAACCGTCTCTGCAGCAATCCACCAATCAGGCCTGTATGGTAAAGTGGCCAGACGGAAGTCACTCTTTCGTAAAAGGCACATGAAAGCCCACCTGGAATTTGCCAAAAGGCACCTGAAGGACTCTCAGACCATGAGAAACAAAATTCTGTGGTCTGATGAGACAAAGATTGAACTCTTTGGTGTGAATGCCAGGCGTCACGTTTGGAGGAAACCAGGCACTGCTCATCACCAGGCCAGTACCATCCCTACAGTGAAGCATTGTGGTGGCAGCATCATGCTGTGGGGGGCAGGAACTGGGAGACTAGTCAGGATAAAGGGAAAGGTGACTGCAGCAATGTACAGAGACATCCTGGACGAAAACCTGCTCCAGAGCGCTCTTGACCTCAGAATGGGGCGACGATTCATCTTTCAGCAGGACAACGACCCAAAGCACACAGCCAAGATATCGAAGGAGTGGCTTCAGGACAACTCTGTAAATGTCCTTGAGTGGCACAGCCAGAGCCCAGACTTGAATCCGATTGAACATCTCTGGAGAGATCTTAAAATGGCTGTGCACCGACGCTTCCCATCCAACCTGATGGAGCTTGAGAGGTGCTGCAAAGAGGAATGGGCGACACTGGCCAAGGATAGGTGTGCCAAGGTTGTGGCATCACATTCAAAAAGACTTGAGGCTGGAATTGCTGCCAAAGGTGCATCGACAAAGTATTGAGCAAAGGCTGTGAATACTTATGTACATGGGATTTCTCAGTTTTTTATTTATTTTTTTTAAATAAATTTGCAAAAACTTCAAGTAAACTTTTTCACATTGTCATTATGGGGTGTTGTGTGTAGAACTCTGAGGAAAAAAATAAATTTAATCCATTTTGGAATAAGGCTGTAACATAACAAAATGTGTAAAAAGTGATGCGCTGTGAATACTTTCCAGATGTACTGTATATCTGAAAATGCTATTGAGATATCTGGAAATACATTCTAAGATTTCTCAAGTGGAGCAGAGACCCAATTTAAGAAATTAATTTGAGATATTGAAAAATGTATTTTACATATCTCAAACAACAGGGATTTTTGAGATTTCTCAAATGCATTTTAAGATATCATAATTATATTTTCAGATATCTTAAAATAACTTCCTGTGCAATCTGCAATTTCTCAAATACAAATTGAGATATCTTAACATAGACAGGAAGTCCTAGTGAAAAAATACAGGAGGTCATTTCAAGAGATCTTTAAATGTATTTGTGATATCTTGAAATATACTTAAAGATATACTGAGATATCTGAAAATGTATTTCAGATATATTAAAATGTCTGTGGCTGTACTTTAAGGTTTCTCAAAGTGTATCTCAGAGATCTCAAAATTGCCAGGAACTTATTTCAGATATCTCAATATGTGCAGCGTACCATTTCAAGATATCTTGTAATATATGCATTTTCAGATATCTTTAATTTCACTTCTAAAATGCACTTCCAGATATCTCAAAATGTTCATTTGACTTGCCATACAGGAAGTTATTTTAAGATATCTCAAAATATAATTAAGATATTAAAAAGCATTTAAGATATCTTGAAATTCACTTTTATTTGAAACACCTAAAATACATTTTAGACATCACAAATTAATTTCACTAATTCGTTAAAAGGGTCTCTGCTTCACATGAGATATCTTAGAATGTATTTCACAACATCTCAAATACAATTTAAGATAGCTTCAAAAAGACATTAACTTAATTTTGGGTATCTAAATAGCATTTTCAGCTTTCTGCAATACAATTTAAGATATATGAAATACATTTCCAGATGTTTCAAAACATCTTCATGTCCATTTTCAGTCAAGTCAGTCAGTCATTATCCGACCCGCTATATCCTAACACAGGGTCACGGGGTCTGCTGGAGCCAATCCCAACCAACACAGAATGCAAGGCAGGAACAAATCCCGGGCAGGGTACCAGCCTACCATCCATTTTCAGATACCTCAAACATATTTCAAGATATCTTATAACAGACAGGATGTCAATTTTACAGAAAGTGATTTTGAGATGTCTTGAAATCTTGTGATCACATTATAATTACAATATCCTTTCTTCATGACTTTTAGATATGAAATGTCATGAAAGTGCAGTCAAATTGTGTCACTTTGTCCTGAGTCACCCCTAATTTGGTGTAGCAGAAGTGAACAGCAGCTTTGTGAATGTCCAGTGGTCTTTTTCATCAACCATTGGACTGGTCAAGCTGGTCTGTCAGGCAGGTTGAACAACTACATTTTTTTTATATTGTGGGTTACTAGTTGTCACTTGTCACATAGCCATGTTCACAGAAGTGTCCCCAGGCTTGTCTCAGCTCTTCGTCTTGTCCTCTCTGCTCCTTTTCTCCAGGCTGTGCTCTGCCTTTTCTAGTCCTACCAGTTTTGTCTTGGCCCAGTCATGTGAGGTCAGGATTGAACCATGAGTTTGTTCTTGTTGTACTTAGCAGTTGTATTGTGCTAATGCCCACTTGTCCATTTTAAAGACATTGAAATAAGTTGACTCAAAGCCATCCTGTGACTCCTATGTGGCCTCTATGATCCCCGTGCTCTAAACTGGCTTGTGATGGCCTTGGTGGCCTGCAGTTGTCACACTCCCTTGAAACTGAGACATCAATAGTCAAGTCTGAGGATGAGCCGAGCAATAAGAACACAAACGAGCAAAAGGAGATGGTAAGTACTGAGTGATCTTATGATACAACTGAAGAAAGTGTTCAAAACCAAAATAAAGTGCAGTACTTCTTCAATAAATAAGTTAATGAATGAATTATTATTACCCAATAAAAAGAGTGGTTTTGATCAAAATTAAAATCACAGTAAACAGTCAATAAATAATCCACAGATAAAAAAGAGGTAGGTTTTGACCTTACCCCTTGAGTGCTGTGTGCCCACGCATCTCACTGCCACTTCTTGACCTCCACTCTACTGCATCAGATCTGCCCCAATTCTGCATTTACTTTATTTCTCATTTAACCTCCGTCTCCATCTTTTCATTTTTCTTTCCTGCTCAGTTTTGTTCTTGACTATCTTGCTCAGGCTCATTTTAAACTCACTGGGGTGCAGGTGTCTAATTCCAGACCTAAGAACACTAATGAGGACACTGGCTGAACCCCACGTGTCTGCAGGTGTAAATTCTGCTCTGCCAATTCACCACCAACACTCCAGGGCTGCTCTGCTCCCCCACACTACCACATCCACCTACGCCCCTCTGAGTCCACCATTTTAATTTAAAAACCTGCACACAACCACTGACCCCTGACATGTGTCACCACACAGCTTTGTATTTAGTAGTAAAGAGAATCACGCAGTGACCAGAGTGACCAGTGGGGCACAGGACTAGTGTGACAGGTGTCCTTAGTGACGTCAAATTATTCACATCTCCAGTCAACTGTTTGATTGTCTGCTGGCATTGAGGAAGTCTCTGACTGACTGAACTGACAAAAGAAGGATTTGTGAGGCAGAGGGACTGGACATGTGATGACATCAGTGAAGACCATGTGTGTATAAAAATATCAGAAAGGCGCTATATACTGGATTATTGACAAAGTCATGTGACAGCCTACACTGATCATGTGGTGAGATTCTTGTTTTAATGTCTCACAAGAGACACAAGTGTGAGTTACAAATACAAGAGGGCGCCACTCCTCACACTGGAGTATCTCACTGACACGCCCACTAAGGTCACCTTCCAAGAATCCTCTCAGTGTCTCTGGTAATCTACTGCACATGATGTGTGTGTCCACCTGTCGTTCACTAAGCCCACTGACAGATATATGTCAATGTCCTGTGTAGACCTGGGGGTCATGTCTTGTAGAATGATGTCGGCCTGTTCAGTCCACTTGGCTATAATGGCGGTCACTTCCTGTGTCTCCCACCTTACTGTCCACACTGCCTTCAGTCCTAATCCTCTCCTCCCTGTGACCTTCTCTTTCTGTGTATGGCTTACTGGTCATTTCTACTGCTGCTGCCAACCTTTCCACCTTTTCATCTGTCTGTCCTCCTCTCTCGCCTTCTCCTTATCCTCTGCCTTGTCCCCCTCTTTATGAGTCCTTTTCTTCAATCTGTTCATCTCCTTTTCTTGTCTCTCCTTATCTTTATTCTTCTATTCTCTTTGTTCTTATTTGTCACTCTAGTCCAGCTCTAGCTGTCACTCCTCTTTGTCTTCTGTCACTTTAGTCGTCTCTTCTCCTCACACTGACTTTGTTTCTTCTACTTATTCTATTTTAGTGATTTTTAATAAACTTTATTGAGGACATCAGAGGAGTGTAAGTAGGAAAGTGACAATGGAGGACAGGAACAAATACGAGATTAAAATAAAGAATGGACAGCGTGGGCTTGTGGGAAAAGAAATAAAACAACAGTCTGGACAGAGAGGATGAGGAGAGTGACCAGTGTGGTGGAGGGGCTCAGGGTCACAATGCTGTCTTTATGAATTGAATTATTAAAGGGAATCTGCAGTTGTGTCACTTCACATTCATCTGTCTGTCCATAAGGGACACTGCAGTCTGTTCTGATTAAACAAAACTTTTTTGTTCTGGGAGTGGAAAAGTCAGAGCCATAATGTGACAAGAAATGAATAACATGAGACACACACACAGACACACACACACTTGTTGTTCAAACGTCTGTGCAATAATGTGACAAGAAATAAAATTCATCACCCCTACAGACACACAGACACACACTTGTTGTTCACTTACTTCAGTTTCTCTAATTTGCAGTTTTCACTCTTCAGACCCTCAAACAGCTGATCCACTCCTGAATCCTCCATGTTGTTGTCCCTCAGGTTCAGTTCAGTCAGTCGTGAGTGTGGAGAAGAAAGAGCTGAGGAGAGAGCTGAGCAACATCTGGAGGTGAGATCACAATAAGACAGGCTGTGGAGAAGAAGAGAGAGAAGTGAGGACATGAGGAGAGACAGTAAGACAGACAGAAGGACAAACAGCACAAAGGTTCAATGGCCACTTGTATTCTGACTTTTCACTGGAGTGCAGTGTGAACACGAGACCACTGCCATTCTTTTAAAGTAAGGCGCTATATACCTGACAGGGTCTCCTGCCTTCACGCTGGACTGACTGGTGCCAAGTCATTCAGACTGACATGTGGACATCAACACTGGATAAGAACGTCACAGACATGAGACTGACGGCGTCCTGCACTCATGTGACCAGATGGACTTGTCACAGGTGACCATGGGGTGAGGATGACAAACTGGAATTCTTGTCTGTCATTTACTCCTCAGGACTGGCAGCTCTAGTGGTGACCAGCAGCAGGTCTGTTTGTCTCCGTCTCTGTCAAAGTTTTTTTTTATTTGTTCAGATTCATTTTTAATTATGTGTTCATTTTCTGAACAGGAATAAAGGAGTAAATGTGTCTCTGAAGTGTTATGGAGTCTCCTCTTTTATTTGTTTTTATTACTTTGGTGATACTTTTTCACTTCACTTGCTGTTGTCCCAATGTGTCTCCTAGATCACTAGGACAGCATTTTTTCACTTAAGAAACATAGCAAAAGTTCGACCTCTTATATCACTAAAAGATGCTGAAAAAATTGGTTCACGTGTTTGTTTTCAGTCGACTAGATTACTGTGATGCACTCCTCTCAGGATCACCCAAAAAAGACATAAATTGCTTGCAACGAGTGCAGAATGCAGCTGCTAGAATGCTAACTAGGAAAAGGAAATCCGAGCACATCTCTCCAGTTTTAATGTCACTACACTGGTTACCTGTGTCATTCAGGATTGACTTTAAAATTCTGTTTATGGTTTATAAAGCCTGAAATAATCTTGCCCCATCTTATATATCGAAATGTCTGACACCTTTTATTCCATGGATGGATTAAAGCCAGAAGTCTGCATGACCATCATCATCAAGAGCGCCTGTGAGAACCCTAACTATAAAGAGGACTATTTCATTTATGTTAGGTAGAACGCCCAGAGGGGGCTGGGTGGTCTCGTGGCCTGGAACCCCTGCAGATTTTATTTTTTTTTCCAGCCGTCTATAGTTTTTTTTTGTCCCCCCGGCCATCGGACCTTACTTTTATTCTATGTTAACTAATGTTGTCTTATTTTAATTTCTTATTTTGTCGTGTTCTATTCTTCATTATGTAAAGCACATTGAGCTACTTTTTTGTATGATAATATGCTATATAAATAAATGTTGTTGTTGTATTCACCTGAGTGATTCAGTTCAGCTAAATATAAATACAAAATGGGAGACACTGAGCTATAGGAAGAGACCTCCGTAAAGCATTAGTGATTTATGTTGACACAACATTTTCATTGACTAAGTAACATACAGAAGCAATAAAAAAGATAATATAAAATGCTAGCTTATATCATAAAAACTGTTGAATTTAAATTAAGGGACATTAAATTCAAACTATATGATACACCAGTGAGAGCACATCTGGAGTATTCAGTGCAGTTCTTGTCTCCACGATTTAAGAAAGACATAACAGCACATGAAGATGTGCAGAGGAGAGCAACCAAGTGCATAATGGGACTAAAGGGCATGTCCTACTGTGACAGACAGAATTAAACCTGTTTAGTCTAAGCAGAGGAGACTATGTGGGGACCTCATCCAGGTATTTAAAATCCCCAAAGGAATTGATAAAGGAGATCCAGCAACATTTTTCCTACTTCAGTGTGCATTACATACTCGAGGACATTAGTGGAAATTAACAGAAATTGCATTTAAAATTAAAGCCAGGAAGGAGAAAGAGTTGTGGAACTCTGAACAAACTACCAAGACATGGAGTTGAAGCAGAAACCTTGAGATCCTTTAAGAAGAATCTACATGAGATATTTGGACAGCTTTGCTAAACAAACAGCCTCAATGGACTGAATGTTCTCCTCTCGTTTGTCAAATGTCTTATGTTCTTATGTCACTTTGCTTCCTCTTTTGTATGACCCCTTATAGAGCAGCAAGACTCATGTGAGGCTCCTGTTTGTAGACTTCTCTTGAGCCTTTATCATCATTTACCCTCAATTTCTTACACAGCGACCTATTAAAGAATTGAATTTCGACTTCAGTTTGGTAGGATGGCTGATTGAATTTTTAAGAGGCGGGACTTGAAGAGTGAAAGTCAATGGCTGTCTGTCTGACATGTTGTCCTCATCCACAGGTCCCCTCATGTCTGTTCTTTCACCTCTTTTGCACTCCTCTGCACTAATGGTGGTCTCAGTAAATTTGAGGACAGGTTCATATTAATATGTGTTGACGACTCAGTGATTGTTAGCCTACTGAGTGTGAATGAAACCAGTCCTGGTCCAGTGGGAGATGACTTTGTGAACTGGTGTGATGAGTCTTTTCTACTAATAATCAAAATTAGAAGCAGCACCAGTCACCTACAAGAAACAATCACCAAAGAGCAGGCAGTGGAGATCATTGACAGTTATAAATAGCTGAGGACAATCAAAGACTCACAGCTGACTTTTTAGGGACGCACAGAAACCATCGGCACAAAGGGACAGCAGCAGCTCAACTGTTTAAGGAAGCCGAGTCTTTGTAATGTGAGTCCTTCCATGATGACACTCTTTTATAAATCTCATATTGAGTCTGTTTGTATTTATAAACTGCTAGCCTGGTTTGGAAATCTTAATATCAAAAACAAAAACACAATAAACCAAACTGGAAAATGGAGCAGTAAAATAACAAGGACTGGACAGTCCAATCTTAATGACCTCCCATCATGCTGTGTGTCTCTGCTGACCACTCAATCGTTTGTTTATTAGTTTGAGTGACGTTTCTGATGTTTGTTTAACTCAAATGAATATTGAAATAAACATTCACTTTCCACACCTTATTCTGAGCAGAGTCTCAGGGCAGCAATGAGCGCCCATCACACACCATGTCAGCCTTTCCTTATGAGCTCCACATTCTTGTTTATGTATTTTATTCTCTTAAAAAGCTTCATCTTAGCTATAATGTCCAACATTAACACACCACACATATTTAAATATCACACATCTCATGACCACATCATAGACAAAGCATTATTGTAACAGGGACATCTGTGTGTACAGCGGGTAAGAGGCCTGTAGGAGTGCAGGAGTGAGTGTTAGTAGAAATACAAAGGGACATGGCCACTGTGAACTGGACAAAGGAGAGCGGATCTGCTCAGCTGGTGTGTAACATCAGTGCAAAGTCCTCAAAATTGTGTTAGCGGACCCTCAAGGGGCACTTTATTAGACTCGCCAATGTGATATCCTCACCCTTTACCTCTGTGCCAGCTGGAATTCACTGAAGATGTGGATTCATCAGGACGTCTGAACGACTCTTTAGGGTTTTGGGAAAGGTGAGAACAAGTCACTGTTTGTCATGTCAAGGCAGACAAGTTACAAGTTAAGTCTTAAATTTTAAGCCCCAAACAAGTCATAATGTATGTCACAGCAAATTAAATGCTATTTCTTAAATTTACAGAAATCATAAATAGTATTAAAACATTTGTTCCATTTATTATTATTATATTTCCAAACTTTCAACTCCATGTTATTACAAGGGTGAAGAAAATTGAAGTGCAAATACACATGTAATGAGAAACAATTCTCAAAGTGCCGCTGAGTGTCACAATACAAGCAGGGCAAACAAATTAGCAGGCCTGTGTACTTCACATGAACTTCAATAGATTTCTATTTAAAAAGTATGACTATAACATGTTCAATGTAGCCAGCCCAGTGGCTTACAACTGCAGTGTCATCCGTAAGGACCGTTCCATCAGCTGCCCTGACTGCGGCTCTCTGAGGAACAGATTCAGATGTGCATAATGCTTTGATCCCTCTGTAAGCAGGACGTGGGTCACTAGACCACAGATGGTGTGTCAATTGGTCACAGATTCCTCTAACAAAAGCCTCTTTGCCCTCAGAGCTTTCGCAGCCGTCCTTCTCAGTTCCTGGTACAGACCAGAGTTCCCATTGAGCCGTGTGCTTTGACTACTCTCGATGATATCTAGAGTGCCCTGCGAGATGAAACACCTCCTTCTGGGAACACTGGTAACACCAACACAATCATTAGCAACTTTCAGGGTCTTGTCATGGAAGGTCTCCCACATCACATTAGGATTGGCAGTCATACCCAAATCTGAAAGTTCCTCACAGAAACTGCGTGCAAACTCATTAGAAACAGCCTGGTCTTGGAGTCTGGCCAAGTCCAGGCTCATTTTCCTAGTACCTAGGTGGTAACCTACTGGACCTAAGCTGGATCTTAAGAGTAGCAACATCAAGTCAGTGGTCAGAATTCATAAACTGGTCACTTCTGTATACCCTGTAGTTTTGCAAGAACCTCCAGCGTCTACCCATGAGGTGGTGATTGATCTCCTTCACCGCACCACCAGTAATGGAGTACCAAGTCCAACGATGTGGTTCAGGGCTCTGGAACCAGGATCAAGGGATTCACAGCCTCAGACCTTTAGCAAAGTCAAGGAGCATGGAGCCACTTTCACCATGGTCACCAGACCCATGGGGACTGAGACAATCCTCATAGCCAGCCCTGTCAGTGCCAGTGGTTGCATTGAAGTCACCCATGAGCAGAGGAATGTCACCTCTTGTGCACCCATCAACCACAGAGCGAAGCTGCAAGTAAAATGTCTCCCTCGCTGAGACATCACTCACCGCGGTCAGAGCATACACTGAGACAACAGACAAGGTACTCAGAGAGTGCCATAATCCGAGTCTCATAATACGCTCGTTGAAAGCAGTGACATCGGACACCATTGGAAGAAGCCAATCAGCTACAGCAACAGCTACTCCCCGATTATGACAGCCATCAGACCGACCAGACCAATAAAAGGTGTATCCATCCACAGAGATCTGGCCAGTCCCTGGTCTGTGCACCTCAGAGAGTGCCGTCAATGAAATGCGGAGTTTATGCAGCTCCTCCAACAGCAAAGGAAGATGATCATCTTGCCGGAGAGACAAGACGTTCCATGCACCCACCCTCAAACTGGGACCTGAGTGCTGCTGTACAGTGGGCAACGCCTCAGAACCACACCAGTTCCTATCCCTAACAGACCTGACCCTGTTGGCTCTTCAACAGTTTCGACTCTTCCGAGGATGGGGCAACCGAGGACTTTCCCCCATCCCCTTCATGATGCGAGCCGCCTTCCTTTGGGCGGCTGCAGCAGAGTTATTCTAGCGGAGACCAAAAAGGATTCATTTCTGTAGTCTCGCATGCTTTGTGAAGTTTTTTTTTTACAGTGGCAGGAGTGCCAATCCTGCCACCAACCCCCATGATTTTCTTACAAGTTGCAGGACCGTTTGCAGGGCCAGATGCAGTTTAACGTCACACCCAGGACAAAGTATGAAATGATTAATATTTCACACATTTCCTAGGCATTCTATGCAATGGAAAAAGACAAACTAGCAAAATATAAAATACTCCGGCTAATGACGTTTCTAACGTCATGTGACTTTTGACACTCGCCTCAGATGAAGAATTCCCCATTTACATTTCAGTCTTTGTTCGGAAGTGACAAAATACGCTACTTTCATTTTGGTCTGCAAAGACTCTAGCTAGCCCATACTGTGCTGTATGAAAATGGAAGAGCAAGGTGTAGTGTTTGAGAAGGAATCACAACATGTTGATTCTACGATGAACTGTCTAAAGTGCGAGGCAATGCGGCAAAAAACAGTGTTTTCCTAACTGAAACTACTTACCAAAAGTTAGTGAGCAATGTGAAAAAGGCCAAAATGACTACTAAAAAAGAACCACAGGACTATTGGCTGCTTAATCGATATGATGTGATGTTAGCGGAAAACAAAAGTAAACTGATTTATCCTGTTAAAAAAGGTCTTAGTCCTATCCAGTTCGACATCACGGACTCTGAGTTACTTAAAGTACTTCATGACACTCATTTTTCCATTGGTCACGGAGGACATGACAGAATGTTGAAAGAACATTCACTCAAATACAAGAACGTTACTTGTCATGATATTGACCTGTACATTCACCTTTGTGAGCTGTGCCAGAAAAAATAAAAAGGTATTAAAAAGGGTGTTGTTGTGAAGCCTATGGTTTTATCTGAATTTAATTCCCGTTGTCAGGGATATTATTTTATTTGATATTTTCTTTTTACGTTTATGTATTTTAATGAAGTCCTTTTCAAGTTTTACTGTTTTGTGTGAAAGACAATTAAGTGCAATTTAAAATATTTTTTTTTCCTTCCTTGTTGCAACAAGTAGGCTCATATTTTATTTTCTCTTGTTTTCCTCAATAAGAAAGTCCTATGCTTTATTTTGTAATTCTTTCTTTTTCATATACGTCTTTTCAATAAAAGCCTTTTCATGACTCTCTTTGAATACTTTGCCTAAATAGCATTTGTCATTCTATATAATGCCTAGGAATTACAAACAATGCATAGGGAAAGTATATATAATATTAAAATAATTCAGATATTTCATACTTTGCCCCAAAACACCAGGGGCCTCATGTATAAACGGTGCGTACGCACAGAAATGTTGCGTAAGAACTTTTCCACGTTCAAATCGCGATGTATAAAACCTACACTTGGCGTAAAGCCACGCACTTTTCCACGGTACCTCATGTCTTGTCGTACGCAAGTTCTCTGCTCGGTTTTGCAAACTGGCGGCACCCAGTGTCAAAGCAGTGCTACTGTTCTTGTGTGATTACTCATTATTTTCATGACGCGGCTTTATAAATACACCAAAACTAACCGCATATTGTTTATTAGTGTAATGCATCTGATTGTAATTAACTCGTAAGAATATAATGGTCCAGGGAACAGCCATAGTATTCCAAATACCATAACTGCTTTAGCGTTGTTACTCTCACTTCTTCTTCTTCTTCTTCTTCTTCTTCTTTCAGCTCCTCCCGTTAGGAGTTGCCACAGCGGATCATCTTTTTCCATATTACTCTCACTGCACGATTCGGAGTATTTATATCACTGTATCTGAGTGTGAATCATAGCAGCAGCTGATCGGAAAGAGAATTATCGGTATACGGCATTAAGGACACGCTGTCTCTGCCACTGCAAAACGTTTTAAAGCCTTTCCTGTACAGACCTCGCGGTTCAGAAACAGTTTAATCCCAAGAACTTTAAATGCAGCCAATCAAGTGCTCCTTGTAGAACAGTTAGGACTTATAAGTACAATCACCTCACTGTAAACTTGTACTACAGTTATAATATCGCACACCCTGAGCCACTTTATAAAAAATAAATATTTTTAAGGTGAAATGCAGCAAAATATGTTTGTTAAATTATACAGATTAAACTTTAACTTCATTTAAATAATCTATATTCTTCACTGGGAGTGTCGTTAAGGATAGAATAATTAAACATGTACTACGAAGATATTTCAATGTTCTTTAAACGTTTTGAAGAATCGGCGCTAAGCTTACAGATGGCTTAACGTCTATTACAGAGCTGATTGTATGGCGATCGGTTACTTGGGGAAAGAAAAGCACTGACTGCAGGACGGCTACGCCAATATATATTGAATATAACACAGAAAGAGAAAATAACAACACAGCTAAAAACGCAGCGACAAATTTCGGCAAAATTTAAATGCTTGTGTCATGAGCACGAGGCGGCTATGCAGTGTCTGCAACGGACGTGGCCATCCACCGTGCATAAGATACTTTACTGACATTGGCGGGCGAAGTAGCCAACGATTCTTCCTCTGCCCAGTGCCACCACAAGCCTAGAGCCGCCCCTGAGTACTGCTGCAATAAATTATTTCATCGAAGTGAAACCCATGTTTAATAACGTGCTTTAACTCCTATCATCATGAAAATGACATCACGTATACATCTCAGTATTTTAGTTATTTAGAGAGCTGTAATATTACGAATGTAACGGATTCTGTGTCCAGTTGGAGGAAGAGAGCCGGTTTAAGAAACAAGTAGTGATTCACACACATAGAGCACATAGAAGATCAAATACAAAACAAAGCATTTAACGTGCTACTTTAATTACGATGTGATTTTAGAAACTGGTTAATTAAACAATTTTAAGATGAATGTTATGATGTTCTACTTTAATGACAAAATAAACTACGTGATTAAAGTGGAAATGTCGAGATTGAAGTGGACATTTCGTGCTTTTTCCCCACTGTGTGCCTTTTTTTCTCTGTACCCTAATAAGCTTTCATATGACACTCAGACAGTGGGCTTACAACTCGGCTTTTCACGGCGACTTTGATATGTGACTTCTTTTTTATTTCCGGCACTGTGCGATTTTGTGGATGTGAGCTTTCAAGTTTCTCCAACACACTATGTCACTCGATCAACTTCCTTTTGTTGATTATACCACGGCTTATTTGAACAAATAGTATGTTTTTCCTTTGCCTCCACTTGGTATTCGCTGAAATTCTTATATTTTCCCCGTGCTTTTCCCATTGTCTTTTCACAGAAGGCTGCGCTTAAGGGCGATTTATATTGATTTGCATATTCAAATAGGCGTAATTCTGGGAGGATTTGGGGCGTTACATAATGCGCGTGCACGAGCGTTAGTTTTCACGCTGATCGGGATTTATGTAGCGGAAGAACGTGGAAGTTGGAGTACGCACAGATTCCTGCATCTGGATTTTTCTGTGCGTAAGCACATTTCGGCTTTTGTGCTTACGCCATGTTATAGTGCGAGTTCTACGCATGGCATTATACATGAGGCCCCAGGAATTGTATGTATTGCTTAGGCATTCTATATAATGCCTGCTTTCATACATTGCCGGTAACATATATATTGTCACGCATTTGTGCCTGGAGATGACCTTCCTGTCTCTGTGAGATAAGTGATACCACTCTGAGACGAGAGGGGGCGCTCACACTGACTGTCTCTCCTTATCCACCTGCAGCTCTGAATAGAAACCAAATGAGAGGAATTGACTCAGCCGCAGTGCCCAGAGCTGCCCCTGTCCTTCTGGGTGGGACTCTTGAAAAGCTGCCAGCCCCCCACAGGATGGAGTCTGCAGTTGGACCTGAAAACTCAACTTAAAGCAAGCGCCATCATGTTCACACAACTGCAAAGAAAATTTGTCTATTGGGCTGAAAAGATGTGTTTTATTGGGGTCATCGTGTTCAGTTTTGGTTCGTGTTACTTTAAACAGGGACACCCAGTTGGTGCTCCGACATTACAAAGCAACTTGTGCAGGTCTGTCCTCCAGTCACCATATCAGCAGACCAATATTGTCTGTTTGGATTATGTGTATTGTCATTAAATACATCCATTATGTATGTTTACCATTACATTTATCTATCACTTTATAGAAAGTTTAATATAACTTTACTTTTAACCTATTTTTAATTTTCTTCATTATCATGTTAAAAGTGGTTTCTGTCTTTTTTTTTATTATTTCTTTATATTTCTAAGTATTTCGCTTTGATATATATGTGTGGAAAAATAATGAAGTTTAAGCTTCAGAGCTCAGATGGGACTTTATTCCACATTGCTTAAAACGTTTGGGTGTCTACTGTATGAGAATGGGTTTTAAAACATTAAAATAATAATTACATAGTGGCAATCAAAACAAAATATTTATTAAAATTAAAATTAACCTTGTTTCTGATTGTGAAAGGGCCCGTATAAAGTGTCTTCCATAATATTATCTATCTAAGATGGATGGACATGCATTTTAGAATAGGAATCGAACCCAAAGCACACCAATGTGGCAAGAGACTCTGAGGAAGAAGATAGAAATTGGCTTAAACGTGATCTGAACTACCCCAACTTCTTTCAGCTTTCATCTGTCAAAGGCAATGGAGAGTTCATTCCTTGGACATCAAATGTACTTTTCTACAGGGTATGACACTGTGTTGGAAAAAAAAACTATGGAGGCTCAGAAAACGTGTGTGTGGTGTCCCATAGATATGTCACTTTCTTGGTACAATATAGTCAAGGATAACATGCTGAAGTGGATCTTTTAGTTGTTTTACTGGTTAGATGAAGATGATACTGTGAATGGAATTCTTGTATGCCATGTTGATGATTTTACATGGGCAGGCACATAACTTTTCTATCTCAGTTATTCCATATATCCGATCAACTTTCCAGGATGTTGATGAAGTTGATGAAAGAGCACCTTGGCTATGTGGGACTGGAATTTGCAAGTGTCAATGGAGTAATGTATGTATGTATACAAGAAGAAAGCCATACAGAGAATCTAGGCCACATTTGCTAGGTAGCGACAAAGCAGACCTGATATCTCGTTTACTGTGCAAAATCAACATGGCTGTTCTGAAAAAGTGGCTTTGAATTTTCAAAACCTGGGAACAGACAAGTCATTGAGATCTGTTGTTTTTCATGATTCCTCACTTGGAAATCTTCCTGATGGTGGCACACAAGGAGGATGCCTGATTATTTTGGCAGGAGTTGGAGGACGATTTTCACCCCTTTGTTGGCATTGAAAAGAAACAAAAGAGCAGAATGAAGAACTTGAGGAGACACCCAAGCAATGGCTGAATGTATCATGAGAACAATATGTCTTTGTAAACACTTTTCAGAGTTTCCTGTCAGTGTCTCAAATTTGCGTTACAGACAACTACTGCTTACTTGAGGTGATTCAATCCATCAAGCCTGTAACAGGGAAAAGAGTTTATCAAGAGTTAAGTGGCATAAAAGAACGTCTTCAAGATCAAAAAGTCCAATGTGTTTTGTGGTCGCCTACAAAGGACCAGCTTGCTGACTGTCTTAAGAGAAAAGAGACGTCTCCCTTTGTACATTTAAAAGCACTTAAAGACAAAATATGGCAGGAGTGACTAGCACAGCCACATTTTTTTTGACTTGAAGAAGAGTAATTATTAGTTCTGTGCATATAGATGTGTATTTGGTGTGTTATGCAGTTTAAATTTTCTTATAAAAAGAGATGACGTTATTAAGTTGTTTATCGTGCGCTCCTATTTAGAGTGTTGTGGTACTGTGTCCCTGTTGGGAGTATTACGTCCCTGGTGAAGAGTAAGTGGGCTTTTATGGTAACACATGTTTGTGTGCTCGTGTGTGAGTAATCAAAATTTATTTCTAACATCAATGGTGCTTTGCCTTAGTCACTCATCATCTGAAGGACCTCTCAGAGTGGTTGGTTGTGCCTGCTTCCCTTTGTGGCTCAGCAACGGGCCGACTTCCCTCACCACCAGGCTTCCTGGGGACTGGGCGGTCTCTTGGTCTGGAACCCCTACAGATTTAATTTTTTTCTCCAGCCTTTGGAGTTTTTTGTTTTTCTGTCCACCCTGGCCATCGGACCTTACTCTTATTCTATGTTAATTAATGTTGACTTATGTTTATTTTTTATTGTGTCTTCTATTTCTCTATTCATTTTGTAAAGCACTTTGAGCTACATTTTTTTGTATGAATATGTGCTATATAAATAAATGTTGATTGATTGATTGATTGATTCCTCTCCACTGCACCAGCTCTGCCTTGATCCTGACTTTTCTTTTTTCTTACCTCTGATATCACCTCCCACCATTCTCCTTCTCACTGTTTCCTCCCAATCTAAACTACTCAGACTCCTTTTATTCCAGTGGGCACAGGTTCCCCACCTAACAACCTGCATAATGTCAAAAGAGCTGAGCTAACTGTGCCTAGCATGTAAACAAACAATCAGCTCATCTCATGACTTCACATAGGAGCTGCCACGCCCACCAGCCTGACACACCTTTTTAAACTAAAACCTCTTAACACCAAGTACTCCATAATGCATTTTATCAAAGCAATCAAAAGAAAGGGGATTGCCTTTGTAAAATCAGGAATCACGTTGTAGGCAAGGTGTTTCAATCCCCCTATTGATTAAATCCCCAACTATCACAATCTATGTCTTTCCAGGAACTGTATTTTGAGGTGGACCGTTGGTTATCCTCATTCCTGTCTACCACCTTAGAATCTTCAGAGGAACCGTCTTGCTCTGCAAGGCCCTAAAAACAATTTCACAAATCCAGTTCTGGGGTTGATGCCCCCAGACAGTGTGCACTCTTTACCTTGCACCTTGTAATTGTGATCCACCTTCCTCTACCTCTCTGGTCTGGAGTCTCCTTCAGTGTCACCTAGTGCACACTATCTCTCTAAAGGACACCTGAACCAGGTCTGCCAATTCTCTACTACAACACAAGCCAGCCATCTCCTCCTCCAGTTTAGTGACCTTGAGCTTGATGTGCTGGATCATCTGGCATCTCCTGAAAATGTAGCCCTCATAGAAGACTACAGGCTTTTCCAACCCGTGCTTTCAAAAATCTGACATCAAACAGGGGTTGCACTGCACTGGCCTTACTATCATAATTTGACTGTGGATTACTAATTTTATTTATTTTTTTACTTTTCTCGGTCTTTTCTCTTAACTTTACACTCTTCTAATTACTTACTTACAAGCTCCCCACTCTCACTATTTGCATTCCTTCATATTTAGTTGTATTAAAGAATCCATATGCTGTTGCCCTCTTAACTGCTCTACTTTCTTGACTGGTAAGAACTGTTCAATTTAGAAAAACACACTTACTGAATATCCACTGCTTCTTAATCTTGTATTCTCTTTACTGCTCCTACAGCCACTTGTGTCTGATCGACGTCTTAACACTAGTCTCCTGTTTGCTGAGCTCTTTTTTCCCCCCACTTCTTCCATTATTTACTACAACGCCGGTTATTTACTTACAGAAATGTCAGTGTCAGCAACTGCTGCTTACTGCACTGCCTTTCCAACAGAAGATGGAATACAAATAACAAGAAGAGTAACTTTTCAAGTAACTTTTCCAAATGCTCCCCCAAACTCTCAGTATTGTTAATCTGTGTGGTTGAAAGAAAGGCAAACACACACACAAAAAAAAACCTTCTACAGGGAAAAAACGTTAAAAATTTCGGCATCACTCCTTAGTGGCAAACAAAACAGAAAGCATTTAGGATCAAAATGTATTTTTAATTAACTCTCACACATCAGAGCACAAATTTCTTGGCTGCTTCTCAGGATGAAGTCAGTATATCATTAGCTAGGTGGTTGCTGGTGGTTGAGAGGGTTGTTGTTTAATCAATGACTTTCCATGCTCTGTGTTTAATGAGAAAACCCAGTAATGTGCACAATGGAGAGATTTTGTGGTGTTGAGTGGCAAGTATCCTTGTGTCAAAGAATTGGAAATTCACCAGTTTGTGTAATGTAAGTAACTAATAAGGCAAGCCAAGTTAACATTTAGGAAAATCTCTAAATGCTTTTTAAGAGATCTGGAAATTCATTTTATGATATTTCAAATAGATTTCAAGATAACTTAAAGTAGTATGCTGTGTATTTTGAGATATCTGAAATGCATTTCAAGATGTGGATAGCACGATGGCACAGTGGCATCTCTACAGCCTCTCAGTATGGAGAACGCAGGCCTCCCTTCAAGCAGTTTGCATGCTCTTCCGGTGTCTGTGTGGATTTCCTTTGGGTGCTTTGGTTCCCACCCCCAGTCCAAAGACATGCAGGTTAGGTGCATTGGTGATACTAAATTGGCTTGTGTGTGTGGTTGGGGTGTGTGTGTGTTAATCATGTAATGTGATGGCATCCTCTTCATTGTTTATTCATGCCTTGCACCCTGTGCAAAAATGGGATAGACTCCAGCAGTATGGGATAGGCTCCAGCAGTACCTGCAACTCTATTTAGGACTAAGTGAGTTGGCAAATGACTGACTGATTTCAACGTATCTGAAATGCAGTTTGAGAAGATATCTTAAAATACATGTACATATGGCAAGCCAAATTAACGATTAAACAAATATCAAATATCTTAAAATTCTATTTACTTTTTAAGATATCTAAAAGTCATTCTGAGATATCTTGAAATAATTTATTTAACATTATAAGATATCTCTATTAAAATGTAAAATATCTCATATGCCTTTCAAGATATCCAAAATACATTTTCAAATATCTCAAACTAACTCCTTGTGCATTTCAAGATATCTCAAACTCCCTTCTTGTAAAATTTCTTATTCTTTCAATGGGACTTCCTGTCTATTTTAATATGGCAAGACAAAATAACATTTAGGGATAACTCAAAATATATTTCAGATATCTTAAAATGCAATTAACTTTTTAAGATGTCTAAAACTCATTTCGAGATATCCTCTTTAATAAAACCGTGCGTCCAGGTGTCCGTGTGTGTGTCTTCTGGTGAAGTGCGCATGCACAGGGACGCATGTGTTCAGTCTCTCCCTGTGCATTCCCTGTGCAGAGAGAGAGACACACACAGGCGCGTTTGCGAGAGAGACTCACACGCACGAGACACACACACGAGAGATATATTGATAAAATAGCATCTTGCAGTTGATGGAGATTTGTGGGATGCACATCCAGGGCACGAAGCCTCCGTTCCACCACACCCCAAAGATGCTCTATTGGGTTGAGATCTGGTGATTGTGGGGGCCATTTTAGTACAGTGAACTCATTGTTATGTTCAAGAAACCAATTTGAAATGATTTGAGCTTTGTAAAATGGTGCATTATCCTGCTGGAAGTAGCCATCAGAGTATGGGTACATGGTGGTCATGTAGGGATGGACATGGTTAGAAACAAAGCTCAGGTTGCCCATGGCATTTAAACGATGCCCAATTGGTGCTAAGGGGCCTAAAGTGTGCCAAGAAAACATCCCCCACACCTTTACACCACCACCACCAGCCTGCACAGTGGTAACAAGGCATGATGGATCCATGTTCTCATTCTGTTTACGCCAAATTCTGACTCTACCATTTGAATGTCTCAACAGAAATCGAGACTCATCAGACCAGGCAACATTTTTCCAGTCTTCAACTTTCCAATTTTTGTGAGCTCGTGCGAATTGTAGCCTCTTTTTCCTATTTGTAGCAGAGATGAGCGGTACCCGGTGGGGTCTTCTGCTGTTGTAGCCCATCCGCCTCAAGGTTGTGTGTGTTGTGGCTTCACAAATGCTTTGCTGCATACCTCAGTTGTAACGAGTGGTAATTTCAGTCAATGTTGCTCTTCTATCAGCTTGAATCAGTCTGCCCATTCTCCTCTGACCTCTAGCATCAACAAGGCATTTTCGCCCACAGGACTGCCGCATACTGGATGTTTTCCCTTTTCACACCATTCTTTGTAAACCCTAGAAATGGTTGTGCGTGAAAATCCCAGTAACTGAGCAGATTGTGAAATACTCAGACCGGCCCGTCTGGCACCAACAACCATGCCACGCTCAAAATTGCTTAAATCACCTTTCTTTGCCATTCTGACATTCAGTTTGGAGTTCAGGAAATTGTCTTGACCAGGACCACACCCCTAAATGCATTGAAGCAACTGCCATGTGATTGGTTGATTAGATAATTGCATTAATGAGAAATTGAACAGGTGTTCCTAATAATCCTTTAGGTGAGTGTATATATATATCCATACATATATATAAATATAGACATATACACACATACATACATACACACACATATATACATATAAATATATACATACACACACACATATAAAAACATATATATACACTCTCTGGGGTGCGAGCAACTGTTTCTGGGGGTGGCAGAATCCATCAAGGAAGAAAAATAAAAAACATTATTGGTACAAAATCTTAATTTATTTATCCATTCCTAAATAATTAAATGGGCAGGCTATTTCGTATCAGTGAAATATACTGCTTGTTAAAACGGATGACTTCCGCTCTTACGTGCAAGTCTGCCTGGATATTATGAACTATCATATCTGTTCAAGTTATATTTAAATTTTAAATAGAAGGAATTTTTATTTAGTCGACAGAATATTATTCCGGAATAAATCAACTCAAACCTTAAATAACTTATAATATTTTGCTCTCCATAAAAATATATCCTGTCTAAATTATACAAGTTAGAAATAAAGTAAACGTTAAAAGAACAAACATTCAAATTTCTTTACTCTTATGTAATTTTATATAAAAAATAAACTTAAATTTTAAATATCCCAAAAGATTTTGCTCTCCATAAAATATATCCTGTCAAAATTATACAAATTCAAATATGAACATGGTGCATAACAAAACCTGGAAATATAAATAAAATTTGTTGTTTTCAGCAATAACAAATCAAATCATTCAGTTGTCTTTGCTCTTATGTCATTTTATCAGAGCTGGACGCCTGGCATCTTTTTGGCCACAAGTTCGTTTCTGTTTGGTGTGAGGTTCTGTGTTGTGGAGATTCTCAGGATGGACTGCAGGTGCTCATCAGTGAGGCGACTCCTGTGTGCTGTTTTGTTAGTCTTTATCACTGAGAAGAGCTTCTCACACAGATATGTGCTACCAAACATGCACAAGGTTCGAGCCGCATGTAGACAGAGCTGGAGCATTTCTGTGGGAATGGAGTGAATAAACTGTGCGTGCCCTGCAGTATCGTACTTTGCCTTCAGTGTGCCATTACTCAATCGCCTCCATCTGAATCTGCACAGGTGCAGTTTCCACATCGACGGCAAATGGGTTGCAAAACAACTCAAAATTCTTTTTTTGTTCTTCAAAGTCACCAAAGCGCCGTGCGAACTCAGTGCGCAGTGCGCTCAGTTTATCAGCAAAATGCGTATTTGGGAACACCGTTGTGACGACTTGGTTCAACATTACTTGGCAACAGGGAAAGTGGGCAAGTTGCACTGGTGCATTTGTGTCTCCCATAAAAGTAGCTTCACTTGAAATCACTTTGTGATTTTGCACGGGTAAAAACGTCTGCTGAAGTGTCAGATTCTTCTTTAACTCTTCTGCTTTCTGTATCTTCTGCATTGCATTCAGGTTATCCTGATGTTTTGTCTCATAGTGCCGTCTTAGATTAAATTCTGTAATTACAGCCACATTAGCTCCACAAATGAGACACACGGGTTTACCGGCAATGTCAGTAAACATATACTCAGCCTCCCATCGGTTTTTAAAGGCTCTATTTTCAGAATCAACTTTTCTCTCCAGCATCGTGTGAGCTAGCTTCACAATAACTTGCAGCATCATAAGCTAGACTTGATTAACACGGTAAGTGTTCGACAAGGCAGCTGAAGCGCTGCATTATGGGATCTGTAGTTTATTGTGTTACCAGCGCTTCATATCCCCGGCCATTAATAACAATAATATATAAAATGATCTTGTGTGCCGGATATAATTACACGCTGGGCCGGATGTGGCCCATGGGCCTTGAGTTTGACACATATGGACTAAATTAAACTTGAAAAGATATATTTTTTTGAATGTGATCGCGCAATTAAGACCGAGTTGACACGCACTACTGTACAGTACATCGAGCCTGCGTGCTATTGTGGTTTTGCCTGCGTGCCTCAATAAGTCACCCTCCCCTCACTCTTACTTTTTACCGTTCATCTAATGAATACACTGAGTATGGCTTTACCAAAACAATCATTGATGGCGAATAAAGTATCCATTATTCATAAAGCTTCAATTGGTGATCTGTCTTTCTGCATTAACCGCATATTTTTTCATACGTCTCAAACCAAGGGGATGCGAAGGTAAAATGAATCAGGAAGCGCGCGTACATACTCAGTGCATCCCCTCTCGGGAATCGAACCTCGGTTATCGGCGCTAGAGGCAAAGCCTCTACTATTGCGCCACAGCATGTGGTTTGTCTATTTGAGCGAATGTAGATTGGGGTATATAGATACATATGTATATATATACCCGCGCTTCACAGCAGGGAAGTAGTGTGTTAAAGAAGTTATGAAAAAGAAAAGGGAACATTTTAAAAATAACGTAAATGAGTGTCAATATACAGTAACTGTTTTGTGAGTGTTAGGAGTGTTGCTGTCATCAAGGATTTGATTATCATTATTTCTTTCAATCAGGTTCGTATTTGTAGGATGTGTTGTGTTCAAGTTACATTCCGTGTTTGTCAATCGTTGTAAAGATGACAGGTTTCATTCATCGATTCGTTTCTTACTGCATCAATAAACAGCACGTCTTCCTCTTTATCTGAGACGTGACACACTGCATGCACGGGTTTTTTTTACACTGTCTTCCTTTAGCGGGACATTGACTTTTACCACCCTGTGCTTCGTTTCCGCAGTAGCTGCACTTATGAATATGCTTGTATGTATCACACGCTTCGTATTTTTTTGCTGCCTTCTCAATTGTGTAATTCGGTTTTTGTTCAGCACACTTTGGAACTGTTGCTTTTTGTCTGTGCACAGCCTTCTACCTACACAGGAAATTGGAGAATTAGTGATGAGTCAGTGAGTGAGTCAGTGAGGGCTTTGCCTTTTATTAGAATAGATTACGTTTCGCATTCTATGGTGTAATTAACTATATTTCTGCTTAAAAACTTAAAAATATATATATTTACATACAGTTTGTACAGTCTGGAACAGATTAATTGTATTTACATACAATCCTATGGGGGAAATGACATCGGTTCACAACCAAATCGGGTTTCGACCAGAGTTTTGAAACAAATTATTGTCGTGAACTGAGGTTCTACTGTATTACTGTCAGAGAAAATACAGGCATTTTGCGGAAATACAAACAAATATTACTGTCAGAGAAAATTAAAGGCACACAATACAATGACGCATATTACAGCCACATACAGGGTCCCTTGCCATTTAATATAGACTGTTCACACAAATGTTTATGCACTACTGTTCTAGCGCCCGTTATTGTATGGGCTTAGTGTCAAGTCTTAAAATAAGTTTATAAGATATCTGTAATAAAATATGGGATATCTGAAATGAATTTTAAGATATCTCAAATACAAAGTTTTGAGAAATCTCAAAATAACTTCCTTGGCATTTCATTACATCTCAAAACCCTTTGAAGTTATCAAAATCGCTTCCTGAAAAATGTCTTATTCTTTCAAAGTGACATCCAGCCTATTTTAAGATATCTCAAAATGTATCTGAAATTATTTTGAAATGCACAGGAAATTATTTGAGATATCTGAAAATGTGTTTTAGATATTTTGAAATGTGCTGGATGTTATTTTAAGATATCTGAAAATGTATTTCAGATATTATGAAATGTGTAGGATGTCATTTTGTAATGTATTTCAGATATCTTAAGGTTAATTATATACAGTGCATCCGTAAAGTATTCACAGTGCATCACTTTTCCCACATTTTGTTTTGTTACAGCCTTATTCACAAAATTGATTAAATTCATTTTTTTCCTCAGAATTCTACACACAACACCCCATAATGACAACATGAAAAAAGTTTTCTTGAGATTTTTTGCAAATTTATTAAAAATAAAAAACTGAGAACGCACATGTACATAAGTATTCACAGCCTTTGCCATGAAGCTCAAAATTGAGCTCAGGTGCATGCTGTTTCCCCTGATCATCCTTGAGATGTTTCTGAAGCTTAATTGGAGTCCACCTGTGGTAAACTCAGTTGATGTGACATGATTTGAAAGGCACACACCTGTCTATAGAAGGTCCCACAGTTGACAGTTCATGTCAGAGCACAAACGAAGCATGAAGTCAAAGGAATTGTCTGCAGGACCTCCAAAACAGGATTGTCTCAAGGCACAAATCTGGGGATGGTTATTGGAAAATTTCTGCTGCTTTGAAGGTCCCAATGAGCACAGTGGCCTCCATCATCCGCAAGTGTAAGAATTTCGAAACCACTAGGACTCTTCCTAGAGCTGGCCAGCCATCTAAACTGAGCGATTGAGGGAGAAGGGCCTTAGTCAGGGAGGTGACCATGAACCCGATGGTTACTCTGTCTGAGCTCCAGAGGACCACTGTGGAGAGAGGAGAACCTTCCAGAAGGACAACCATCTCTGCAGCAATCCACCAATCAGGCCGGTATGGTAGAGTGGCCAGACGGAAGTCACTCTTTCGTAAAAGGCACATGGCAGCCCAAAAGGCACCTGAAGGACTCTCAGACCATGATAAACAAAATTCTGTGGTCTGATGAGACAAAGATTGAACTCTTTGGTGTGAATGCCAAGCGTCACGTTTGGAGGAAACCAGGCACCGCTCATCACCAGGCCAGTACCATCCCTACAGTGAAGCATTGTGGTGGCAGCATCATGCTGTGGGGGGCAGGAACTGGGAGACTAGTCAGGATAAAGGGAAAGATGACTTCAGCAATGTACAGAGACATCCTGGATGAAAACCTGCTTCACAGCATTTTTGACCTCAGACTGGGGCGACGGTTCATCTTTCAGCAGGACAACGACCCTAAGCACACAGCCAAGATATCAAAGGAGTGGCTTCAGGACAACTCTGTGAATGTCCTTGAGTGGCCCAGCCAGAGCCCAGACTTGAATGTGATTGAACATCTCTGGAGAGATCTTAAAATGGCTGTGCACCAACGCTTCCCATCCAACCTGATGGAGCTTGAGAGGTGCTGCAAAGAGGAATGGGCGAAACTGGCCAAGGATAGGTGTGCCAAGCTTGTGGCATCATATTCAAAAAGACTTGAGGCTGTATTTGCTGCCAAAGGTGCATCGACAAAGTATTGAGCAAAGGCTGTGAAAACTTATGTACATGTGATTTCTCAGTTTTTTTTATTTTTAATAAATTTGCAAAAACTTCAAGTAAACTTTTTTCATGTTGTCATTATGGGGTGTTGTGTGTAGAATTAATTTAATCCATTTTGAAATAAGGCTGTTAACATAACAAAATGTGTAAAAAGTGATGCGCTGTGAATACTTTCCAGATGCACTGTATATCTGACAGTGCTATTGAGATATCTGGAAATACATTCTAAGATTTCTCAAGTGGAGCAGAGACCCAATTTAAGAAATTAATTTGAGATATTGAAAAATGTATTTTACATATCTCAAACAACAGGGATTTTTGAGATTTCTCAAATGCATTTTAAGATATCATAATTATATTTTCAGATATCTTAAAATAACTTCCTGTGCAATCTGCAATTTCTCAAATACAAATTGAGATATCTTAACATAGACAGGAAGTCCTAGTGAAAGAATACAGGAGGTCATTTCGAGAGATCTTTAAATGTATTTGTGATATCTTGAAATATACTGAAAGATATACTGAGATATCTGAAAATGTATTTCAGATATATTAAAATGTCTGTGGCTGTATTTTAAGGTTTCTCAAAGTGTATCTCAGAGATCTCAAAATTGCCAGGAACTTATTTCAGATATCTCAAAATGTTCAGCGTATCATTTCAAGATATCTTGAAATATATGCATTTTCAGATATCTTTAATTTCACTTCTAAAATGCACTTCCAGATATCTCAAAATGTTCATTTGGCTTACCATACAGGAAGCTATTTTAAGATATCTCGAAATATAACTAAGATATTAAAAAGCATTTAAGATATCTTGAAATTCACTTTTATTTGAAACACCTAAAATACATTTTAGACATCACAAATTAATTTCACTAATTCGTTAAAAGGGTCTCTGCTTCACATGAGATATCTTAGAATGTATTTCACAACATCTCAAATACAATTTAAGATAGCTTCAAAAAGACATTAACTTAATTTTGGGTATCTAAATAGCATTTTCAGCTTTCTGCAATACAATTTAAGATATATGAAATACATTTCCAGATGTTTCAAAACATCTTCATGTCCATTTTTAGTCAGTCAGTCATTATCCGACCCGCTATATCCTAACACAGGGTCACGGGGTCTGCTGGAGCCAATCCCAACCAACACAGAATGCAAGGCAGGAACAAATCCCGGGCAGGGTA
The DNA here is from genome assembly GCF_016835505.1 of Polypterus senegalus. Classification (NCBI taxonomy): domain Eukaryota; kingdom Metazoa; phylum Chordata; class Cladistia; order Polypteriformes; family Polypteridae; genus Polypterus; species Polypterus senegalus. The sequence goes on along the minus strand of NC_053161.1, from coordinate 188,987,397 downwards.
CCAGCCCACCATCCATTTTCAGATACCTCAAACATATTTCAAGATATCTTATAACAGACAGGATGTCAATTTTACAGAAAGTGATTTTGAGATGTCTTGAAATCTTGTGATCACATTATAATTACAATATCATTTCTTCATGACTTTTAGATATGAAATGTCATGAAAGTGCAGTCAAATTGTGTCACTTTGCCCTGAGTCACCCCTAATTTGGTGTACCAGAAGTGAACAGCAGCTTTGTGAATGTCCAGTGGTCTTTTTCATCAACCATTGGACTGGTCCAGCTGGTCTGTCCGGCAGGTTGAACAACTACATTATTTTTATATTGTGGGTTACTAGTTGTCACTTGTCACATAGCCATGTGCACAGAAGTGTCCCCAGGCTTGTCTCAGCTCTTCGTCTTGTCCTCTCTGCTCCTTTTCTCCAGGCTGTGCTCGGCCTTTTTCTAGTCCTACCAGTTTTTGTCTTGGCCCAGTCATGTGAGGTCAGGATTGAACCATGAGTTTGTTCTTGTTGTACTTAGCAGTTGTATTGTGCTAATGCCCACTTGTCCGTTTTAAAGACATTGAAATAAGTTGACTCAAAGCCATCGTGTGACTCCTATGTGGCCTCTATGATCCCCGTGCTCTTAACTGGCTTGTGATGGCCTTGGTCGCCTGCAGCTGTCACACTCCCTTGAAACAGAGACATCAACAGTCAAGTCTGAGGATGAGCCGAGAAATAAGGACACAAACGAGCAAAAGGAGATGGTAAGTACTGAGTGATCTTATGATACAACTGAAGAAAGTGTTCAAAACCAAAATAAAGTGCAGTACTTCTTCAATAAATAAGTTAATGAATGAATTAATATTACCCAATAAAAAGAGTGGTTTTGATCGAAATTAAAATCACATTAAATAGTCAATAAATAATCCACAGATAAAAAAGAGGTAGGTTTTGTCCTTACCCCTTGAGTGCTGTGTGCTCACTCCTCTCATGGCCACTTCTTGACCTCCACTCCACTGCATCAGATCAGCTACATTTCTCCATTTACTTTATTTCTCATTTATACTCCATCTCCATCTTTTCATATTTCTTTCCTGTTCAGTTCTGTTCTTGACTATCCTGCTCAGCTCATTTTAAACTCACTGGGGTGCAGGTGTCTAATTACAGACTCCAGAACACTAATGAGGACACTGGCTGAACCACACGTGTCTGCAGGTGTAAAGTGTGCTCTGCCAATTCACCACCAACACTCCAGGGCTGCTCTGCTCCCCCACACTACCACATCCACCTACGCCCCTCTGAGTCCACCATTTTAATTTAAAAACCTGCACACAACCACTGACCCCTGACATGTGTCACCACACAGCTTTGTATTTAGTAGTAAAGAGAATCACGCAGTGACCAGAGTGACCAGTGGAGCACAGGACTAGTGTGACAGGTGTCCTTAGTGATGTCAAATTATTCACATCTCCAGTCTGCCATTTGATTGTCTGATGGCATTGAGAAAGACCCTGACTGACTGAAATGACAAAAAAAGGATTTGTGAGGCAGAGGGTTTGGACCTGTGATGACATCAGCGAAGACCATGTGTGTATAAAAATATCAAAAAGGCGCTATATACTGGATTATTGAGAAAGTCACGTGACAGCCTACACTGATCATGTGGTGAGATTCTTGTTTTAATGTCCCACAAGAGACACAAGTGTGGGTTAACAAACACAATAGGGCGCCACTCCTCACACTGGAGTATCTCACTGACACCCCCATTGAGGTCACCTTCCCAGAATCCTCTCAGTGTCTCTGGACGTCTACTGCACATGATGGGTGTGTCCACCTGTCGGTCACGAAGCCCACTGACAGATATATGTCGATGTCCTGTGTAGACCTGGGGGTCATGTCTTGTAGAATGATGTCGGCCAGTTCAGTCCACTTGGATATAATGGAGGTCACTTCCTTTGTCTCCCAAATTACTGTCCACACTGCCTTCAGTCCTAATCCTCTCCTCCCTGTGACCTTCTCTTTCTGTGTATGGCTGGCTAGTCATTTCTACTGCTGCTGTCCACCTTTCCTCCTGTTCCTCTGTCTGTCCTCGTCTCTCTACTTCTCCTCTGCCTTGTCCTCCTCTTTTATTTGCCCTTTTCTTCATTTTGTTCATCTCCTTCTCTTGTCTCTCCTTATCTTTATTCTTCTATTCTATTTGTTCTTATTTGTCACTCTAGTCCAGCTCTAGCTGTCACTCCTCTTTGTCTTCTGTCACTTTAGTCGTCTTTTCTCGTCAAACTGACTGTGTTTCTTCTACTTATTCTATTTTAGTGATTTTTAATAAACTTTATTGAGGACATCAGAGGAGTGTAAGGGGGAAAGTGACAATGGAGGACAGAAACAAATACGAGATTAAAATAAAGAATGGACAGCGTGGGCTTGTGGGAAAAGAAATAAAACAACAGTCTGGACAGAAAGGATGAGGAGAGTGACCAGTGTGGTGGAGGGGCTCAGGGTCACAATGCTGTCTTTATGAATTGAATTATTAAAGAGAAATCTGCAGTTGTGTCACCTCACTTTCATCTGTCTGTCCATAGGGGACACTACAGTCTGTCCTGATTAAACACAACGTTTTTGTTCTGGGAGTGGAGAAGTCAAAGCCGTAATGTTGCAAGAAATGAAAAACACACTCACACACATTTGTTGTTCACTTACTCCAGTTTCTCTAATTTGCAGTTTTCACTCCTCAGCCTCTCACACAGCTGATCCACTCCTGAATCCTCCATGTTGTTGTTGTAGCTCAGGTCCAGTTCAGTCAGTCGTGAGGGTGGAGCTAAAATAGCTGAGGAGAGAGCTGAGCAACATGAGGAGGTGAGATGACAATAAGACAGGCTGTGGAGAAGAAGAGAGAGAAGTGAGGACATGAGGAGAGACAGACAGACAGACAGAAGGACAAACAACACAAAGGTTCAATGGCCACTTGTAATCTGACTTTTCACTGAAGTGCAGTGTGAACACGAGACCACTGCCATTCTTATAAAGTAAGGCGCTATATACCTGACAGGTTCTCCTGCCTTCACGCTGGACTAACTGGTGCAAAGTCATTCAGACTGACATGTGGACATCAACACTGGATAAGAACGTCACAGACATGAGACTGACGGCGTCCTGCACTCAGGTGACCAGATGGACTTGTCACAGGTGACCACGGGGTGAGGATGACAAACTGGAATTCTTGTCTGTCATTTACCACTCAGGACTGGCAGCTCTAATGGTGACCAGCAGCAGGTCTGTTTTTCTCCGTGTTTGTCAAAGTTTTTTTTTATTTGTTCTGATTAATTTTTAATTATGTGTTCATTTTCTGAACAGGAATAAAGGAATATATGTGTCTCTGAAGTGTTATGGAGTCTCGTCTTTTATTTGTTTGTATTATTTTGGTGATACTTTTTCACTTCACTTGCTGTTGTCCCAATGTGTCTCTTAGATCACTAGGACAGCATTTTTTCACTTAAGAAACATAGCAAAAAGTTAGACCTCTTATATCACTAAAAGATGCTGAGAAATTAGTTCATGTTTTTGTTTTCAGTCGACTAGATTACTTTGATGCACTCCTCTCAGGACCACCCAAAAAAGACATAAATTGTAAAAGTTATAAAGTGCTGAATGCAGCTGCTAGAATCCTAACTAGGAAAAGGAAATCTGAACACATTTCTCCAGTTTTGATGTCACTACACTGGTTACCTGTGTCATTCAGAATTGACTTTAAAATTCTGCTTATGGTTTATAAAACCTGAAATAATCTCACTCAATCTTATATATCAGAGGGTCTGACACCATATATACCAAATTGTAACCTTAGATCCTCAAATGAGTGTCTCCTTAGAATTCCAAGAACTAAACTTAAAAGAAGTGGTGAGGCGGCCTTCTGCTGTTATGCACCTAAAATCTGGAATAGCCTGCCAATAGAAATTCGCCAGGCTGACACAGTAGAGCACTTTAATGGCTGTGCACCGACGCTTCCCATCCAACCTGATGGAGCTTGAGAGGTGCTGCAAAGAGGAACGGGCAAAACTGGCCAAGGATAGGTGTGCCAAGCTTGTGGCATCATATTCAAAAAGACTTGAGGCTGGAATTGCTGCCAAAGGTGCATCGACAAAGTATTGAGCAAAGGCTGTGAATACTTATGTACATGGGATTTCTCAGTTATTTTTTTATTTTTAATAAATTTGCAAAAACCTCAAATAAATTCTTTTTGCATTGTCATTATGGGGTGTTGTCTGTAGAATTTTGAGGAAAAAAATGAATTTAATCCATTTTGGAATAAGGCTGTAACATAACAAAATGTGTAAAAAGTGATGCGCTGTGAATACTTTCCAGATGTACTGTATATCTGAAAATGCTATTGAGATATCTGGAAATACATTCTAAGATTTCTCAAGTGGAGCAGAGACCCAATTTAAGAAATTAATTTGAGATATTGAAAAATGTATTTTACATATCTCAAACAACAGGGATTTTTGAGATTTCTCAAATGCATTTTAAGATATCATAATTATATTTTCATATATCTTAAAATAACTTCCTGTGCAATCTGCAATTTCTCAATTACAAATTGAGATATCTTAACATAGACAGGAAGTCCTAGTGAAAGAATACAGGAGGTCATTTCGAGAGATCTTTAAATGTATTTGTGATATCTTGAAATATACTGAAAGATATAATGAGATATCTGAAAATGTATTTCAGATATATTAAAATGTCTGTGGCTGTACTTTAAGGTTTCTCAAAGTGTATCTCAGAGATCTCAAAACTGCTAGGAACTTATTTCACATATCTCAAAATGTTCAGCGTATCATTTCAAGATATCTTGTAATATATGCATTTTCAGATATCTTTAATTTCACTTCTAAAATGCACTTCCAGATATCTCAAAATGTTCATTTGGCTTACCATACAGGAAGCTATTTTAAGATATCTCGAAATATAACTAAGATATTAAAAAGCATTTAAGACATCTTGAAATTCACTTTTATTTGAAACACCTAAAATACATTTTAGACATCACAAATTAATTTCACTAATTCTTTAAAAGGGTCTCTGCTTCACATGAGATATCTTAGAATGTATTTCACGATATCTCAGATACAATTTAAGATAGCTTCAAAAAGACATTAACTTAATTTTGGGTATCCAAATAGCATTTTCAGCTTTCTGCAATACAATTTAAGATATATGAAATACATTTCCAGATGTTTCAAAACATCTTCATGTCCATTTTCAGTCAAGCAGTCATTATCCGACCCGCTATATCCTAACACAGGGTCACGGGGTCTGCTGGAGCCAATCCCAACCAACACAGAATGCAAGGCAGGAACAAATCCCGGGCAGGGTACCAGCCCACCATCCATTTTCAGATACCTCAAACATATTTCAAGATATCTTATAACAGACAGGATGTCAATTTTACAGAAAGTGATTTTGAGATGTCTTGAAATCTTGTCATAACATTATAATTACAATATCCTTTCTTCATGACTTTTAGATATGAAATGTTATGAAAGTGCAGTCAAATTGTGTCACTTTGTCCTGAGTCACCCCTATTGTGGTGTAGCAGAAGTGAACAGCAGCTTTGTGAATGTCCAGTGGTCTTTTTCATCAACCATTGGACTGGTCCAGCTGGTCTGTCAGGCAGGTTGAGCAACTTTACATTTTTTTCCTACTGTGAGTTTCTAGTTGTCACTTGTCACATAGCCATGTTCACAGAATTGTCCCCAAGCTTGTCTCAGCTCTTCTTCTTGTCCTCTCTGCTCCTTTTCTCCAGGCTGTGCTTGGCCTTTTTCTAGTCCTACCAGTTTTTGTCTTGGCCCAGTCATGTGAGGTCAGGATTGAACCATGAGTTTGTTCTTGTTGTACTTAGCAGTTGTATTGTGCTAATGCCCACTTGTCCGTTTTAAAGACATTGAAATAAGTTGACTCAAAGCCATCGTGTGACTCCTATGTGGCCTCTATGATCCCCATGCTCTAAACTGGCTTGTGATGGCCTTGGTGGCCTGCAGCTGTCACACTCACATGAAACTGAGAGGTCAATAGTCAAGTCTTAGGATGAGCCGAGAAATAAGGACACAAACAAGCAAAAGGAGATGGTAAGTACTGAGTGATCTTATGATAAAACTGAAGAAAGTGTTCAAAACCAAAATAAAGTGCAGTACTTCTTCAATAAATAAGTTAATGAATGAATTAATATTACCCAATAAAAAGAGTGGTTTTGATCAAAATTAAAATCACATTAAATAGTCAATAAATAATCCACAGATAAAAAAGAGGTAGGTTTTGACCTTACCACTCAAGTGCCGTATGCTCACTTCTCTCACAGCCACTTCTTCACCTCCACTCCACTGCATCAGATCAGCCACAATTCTGTATTTACTTTATTTCTCATTTCACCTCTGTCTCCATCTTTTCATATTTCTTTCCTGTTCAGTTCTGTTCTTGACTATCCTGCTCAGCTCATTTTAAACTCACTGGGGTGCAGGTGTCTAATTACAGACCCCAGAACACTAATGAGGACACTGGCTGAACCACACGTGTCTGCAGGTGTAAATTTACCACCAACACTCCAGGGCTGATCTGCTCCCCTACACTACCACAGCCACCTACGCCCCTCTGAGTCCACCATTTTAATTTAAAAACCTGCACACAACCACTGACCCCTGACATGTGTCACCACACAGCTTTGTATTTAGTAGTAAAGAGAATCACGCAGTGACCAGAGTGACCAGTGGGGCACAGGACTAGTGTGACAGGTGTCCTTGGTGACGTCAAATTATTCACATCTCCAGTCAGCCATTTGATTGTCTGCTTGCATTGAGGAAGACCCTGACTGACTGAAATGAGAAAAGAAGGATTTGTGAGGCAGAAGGTCTGGACCTGTGATGATTTCAGTGAAGACCATGTGTGTATAAAAATATCAAAAAGGCGCTATATACTGGATTACTGAGAAAGTCATGTGACAGCCTGACCTGATCATGTGGTGAGATTCTTGTTTTAATGTCCTACAAGAGACACAAGTGTGAGTTACAAACACAAGAGGTCGCCACTCCTCACACTGGAGTATCTCACTGATACGCCCACTGAGGTCACCTTCCCAGAATCCTCTCAGTGTCTCTGACGTCTACTGCACATGATGTGTGTGTCCACCTGTCGGTCACTAAGCCCACTGACAGATATATGTTGATGTCCTGTGTAGACCTGGGGGTCATGTCTTGTAGAATGATGTCGGCCTGTTCAGTCCACTTGGCTATAATGGCGGTCACTTCCTGTGTCTCCCACCTTACTGTCCACACTGCCTTCAGTCCTAATCCTCTCCTCCCTGTGACCTTTTCTTTCTCTGTATGGCTGGCTGGTCATTTCTACTGCTGCTGTCCACCTTTCCTCCTTTTCTTCTGTCTCTCCTTTTCTCTCTCCTATTTCTTATCCTCTGCTTTGTTCTCCACTTGTATTTGCCCTTTTCTTCATTCTGTTCATCTCTTTCTCTTGTCTCTCATTATCTTTGCTTTTCTATTCTCCTCGTCCTTATCTGTCACTCCAGTTCAGCTCTATCTGTCCACTCTTCGTTGTCTTCTGTCACTTTAGTCGGCTCTTCTCCTCACTCTGACTGTGTTTCTCCTCCTTATTCTATTTTATTGATTTTACCAACTTTAGTGAGGACATCAGAGGAGTGTAAGGGGAAAGTGACAATGGAAGACAGCAACAAGTATGAGATTAAAATTAAGAATGGACAGCGTGGGCTTGTGGGACAAGAAATAAAACAACAGACTGGACAGATAGAATGAGGAGCTTGACCAGTGTGGTGGAGGGGCTCAGGGTCACAATGCTGTCTTTATGAATTGAATTATTAAAGGGAATCTGCAGTTGTGTCACCTCACGTCCATCTGTCTGTCCATAAGGGACACTGCAGTCTGTCCTGATTAAACACAGTGTTTGTGTTGTGAGAGTGGAAAAGTCAGAGCCATAATGTGACAAGAAATAAAGTACAGGAGACAGACACACACTGTGGTGGATTGCCGGCATTTCACTCCGGCCCTCACCCCCAGGCCGCCAGGAGCAGCTCTCCCGACAGCATGATCATGCCCCGAGTTCCAGCAGGGCATCAAGGACTATGTAGTGTTTATACACAGCCCTGCTGGATACCTTGGGGGCCACCATACGTCGCTGTAGGGTGGCTCGTAGGCTCTTATGTGCCCTATGACCCGGGAGTGCATCACGGTCACGTGACAGGAAGAAACAACGTGCTCCCGGGTTGAAGAAAAGGACTGTTTACCCTGACCCGGAAGGAATAAGGAACTGTGGACTGATTGGGCAGGAACTCCTCTGGGTCATGGGCTATAAAAGGACTATGGGCCAGTCCAGACACTGAGCTGAGCTGGGAGGTAGGAGGGCGAAGTGTCTGGGCGAGGAGGAGCGAATATTGGAGTGTGGTTTTGTGATTGAAGAGTGGAGGGTGCTTTGTGCACTGTATAATAATAAAAATAATAATTATTATACTTTTACGTGGTGTTTGGAGTGGTACCTGAGGGTGTTAGAGGTGGACCACGCCTCAATATGCTACAACACACACAAACACACACACTCTTGTTGTTCACTTACCTCAGTTTCTCTAATTTGCAGTTTTCACTCCTCAGCCCCTCACCCAGCTGATTCACTCCTGAGTCCTCCATGTTGTCATTGACACTCAGTTTCAGTTCAGTCAGTCGTGAGTGTGGAGAAGAAAGAGCTGAAGAGAGAGCTGAGCAACATGAGGAGGTGAAACTAGAAAGAGACAGTCTGTGGAGAAGAAGAGAGAGAAGTGAGGACATGAGGAGAGACAGACAGACAGAAGGACAAACAACACAAAGGTTCAATGGCCACTTGTATTCTGACTTTTCACTGAAGTGCAGTGTGAACACGAGACCACTGCCATTCTTATAAAGTAAGGCGCTATATACCTGACAGGGTCTCCTGCCTTCACGCTGAACTGACTGGTGCCAAGTTATTCAGACTGACATGTGGACATCAACACTGGATAAGAACATCACAGACATGAGACTGACGGCGTCCTGCACTCAGGTGACCAGATGGACTTGTCACAGGTGACCACAGGTGAGGATGACAAACTGGAATTCTTGTCTGTCATTTACCACTCAGGACTGGCAACTCTAGTGGTGACCAGCAGCAGGTCTGTTTGTCTCTGTCTTTGTTGAAGTTTTTTTATTTGCTGTTATTAATTTTTAATTATGGGTTCATTATCTGAACAGGAATAAAGGAGTATATGTGTCCCTGAAGTGTTATGGAGTCTCCGCTTTTATTTGTTTGTATTATTTTGGTGATATTTCTTCACTTTTCTTGTTGTTGTCCTGATGCATCTTCTATTCACCTGAGTGATTCAGTCCAGCCAGGAGTTTCTACTGTGACGGTACCTGCCAGGTGCAGACACAGACCAGAGCTGCTTCCAGAACTTTCCACTTTAATGAGATAGGTTAAGTCTGATGGAGGTGATAAGCGGAGGACACTGAAATGGGGCAGATGTTGAGGGGCTAATTTGAGTTATCAGGTAACCCAACACATTCCACTTTGACTGTAATAATAGCGACTGTGCAGTCCTTACATAATCAACTTGATGATCACAAACTAAAGCTTGTGTTCAGACAGAATACAGAGAAGCCTGCATTATGGAGATGTGGCTCTCTGAGTCCATCAGTGTCATGGAGGTCATCGTTGAGATGCCATCATCTCAGGTAAAGGGCCCGGTGGCGTCTGCCCATCTGTATATAAATGGTGGTCTCAGTCAGTAACAGTCAGAAAAGCAGTGAGCTCTGCAGACATTGAGCTGCTCAGTGTGTCACTCAGACCACTCTACTCATCCAGAGAATTTCCACAAATATTTGTCATCATTGTTTGTATTCATTCTAAGACTCACCCATCGATGTCAACAGAGACGATTATCACAGCTTTAGTCGACACGCTGAAAGTGAACACTCAGCTCAAAGCATCAGAAGCCTAACATTTGTCACCAGGCCTTAAAACAAAGGCACCAAAAGCACAAACACATTTACTGATTTGCACTTTGTTTGTAATTCTGCAGCACTCTTGTAAAATACTCCTCACTATTTCTTACATTCAACACTTTTTGTAGGAAATTAAAAGACCACAAGAAGACAGTGAAGCTCTGGAGTGAAGATTCAATCCAAAGTCTCCAAGGCTGCTTTCATTGTACATACTGAGATCTTTTTGTATGGCAGGAAAAATTAACATTTAGAGATATCTCAAAATGAATTTCCAATATTTTAAAATGTAATTTACTTCTTAAGATACTTTTTAAGCTGGATGGACTGCTCTCTTTCCTCCCAGACGTCAGCAGCCCACTTCTACACATCGAGGACATGAACATCCACCTGGTCAGTCCTCCTGCTGCAGACTTTCTTGCTCTTCTTTCCTCGTTCAACACACCAACTCACCAATCAAAAGTATGACAGTCTGCTTGCCGTTGCTCTTTCACACAACTGCACTCCTACAAACTGTCACTCCACTACACACATCTCACCACTTCTTCTTTCAATTCTCTCTGTTTATTACCTCTTCTATAACCCCCACTGTTTCCTTCAACAATCACAACTGCTCCTTCTCTCCCACCAGCTACTTTCCTTGGTCTTCTTTGCTCTTTCTCCTCCTGAGCATTTCTCCACTCTCAATACCAATGATGCCACAGTCACCCTATGCTCAACTCTGTTCTCCTGTCTTGACAATGTCTGTCCTCTCTTTTCTAGGCCTGCATGTGGAAGACCCTCCTGCCCCTGGCTTTATGAAGCACTTCAGAGTCAAAAGACTGAGCTTAGGACAGCTGAAAGGAAATGGAGGAAGTCAAAGTCTCAGGCATACCTGGATAAGTATAACCTCTTCTATCATCCTTCTCCTCAGCCACCACCAATGCTAAGGTACATTTCTATCACTCCAGAATTAACAGCACTACTGACACACACTCTCTGTTCTCCACTTTCACCTTCATTCTTAACTCTCCACCACCTCCTCCAAACTCCTTGAATGTGTCAAAGGATGGCTGCTATCAATGGTCTACTCTCATCATCACTGACAGTCATCATCAATCAATCAATCAATCAATCAATCAATCAAAAGCAATCAAAAGCAATGAGACAATATTGATCCTGGTCATGTTCTGAATGCTCTTTGCAGACTGTGGTTTTTGGACTATGCTGTAACCAAGAGGATATCAGAATAATCCAACAAGAACAGCCAAACTTTATCTGAGCTCAATCAGAGCCACTTGAATTGATATCAGGTGTGTGCTAAATACTATTTGAGATGAGGCTTAGTGTGATTGGTTAATTCTGAATGTAGCTACATCCTTAATTATTGAATGGTCTACACACCAAGGGCACCAGGTTTGTGGGGACTTCTTTTTCCTTTTATCACTAAACAGTTTCTGATTTGTTTTCACCTTCTTTGTACAGAATACAATTTGCAATAAAGGTGGTGTCAGTTCTGACAGGATTCATTAATCACACAAAACCTGCCATTTTGAGACTTTTTATAGCCACTGTATGCTGTCAAGTTACTGCTGATGGTCAAAAATGGAGCAGCGCATCTTGTATTCAACCAGCCAGGAGACATGCAAGTCACTCCTCTCTTCAGATTTCTACAAAGTACTTTGGCTCTCTGTAACAGCGCACGTTAAGTTCAAATCCTTGATGCTTTCCCACAGAGTAATTAATGGGTCAACACCTGAGTATATGGAGACACTGGTGAGGTGCTCTGCTCCTTCTTGCCCAATTAAGTCATCCAGTGAACAGCGTCTAGTGATGTCACCTCTCTGTCGTACCAAATATTAGCTCAGACGCTTTTCACGTGGAGCTCCTAGTTGGTTGAACAAGCTGCCCACCTCCATCTGACCTGCTGACTCCCTCAATGTGTTTAAGAAGCGATTGAAGACCCTCCTGCTCTGTGAATACCCGCCAAACAGTCAAAGGATATTTTGTGCTCTGTGAATATCTGTCATATTGTTAAATGATCATTTGTCTTTTATGCTAGCTTTACTGTATAGCTCTTCATTTGTGATGATCAACTTTTGTAACCTGTCCTGCCACACTTGCTTTAATAAGTCCATAGACTGATGTTACTTTTTTATGTTTTTATGTTGACATCCTCTGTAAGTCGCTTCGGACAAAGTGTCTGTCAAGCATTTAAATGTTAATGTCACACAAAGACAGAGTGCCGAGAAATAATGTGCCACCTGACAAAGAGTGCCAGATGACAAGCAGACTTTATAAATATATATAAACATATTAACAAGCTGGCCTGGTGGTCTTATTTAGATTGAAGTGCTGAAGTTTCAGCAAAACTGCTGTCATCTGGACGTGAGCTTTTTGAATTCTAGCTGCCAGCTGCACAGACTTTGTCTTATATGATATCGATATTTTAATGATGTCAGCTGGGACGATATCAGTGCCAAGTCAGCAGCAGGATAAGCTGTGCCAGTCAACGGAGATCTGATAAAAAGGGTGAGTTGGCCACAGTGGCATGATCTCCATCCTAGTTTGGCTAAAGTTAGCCATCCTTCTAAGGAGAGTGAGCTACCAAAAGGAGCAAAGAAAAGAGTCCATTTGGGCCTGCACTGGCGAGCACCTCATGACACTACAACATACAGACATGGAGTTACATGTCAAGAACAAACTCCACAAAGACACAACAAACATAACAACAAAGGAGACATCCATCCATCCATTTTCCAACCCAGTGAATTCAAACACAGGGTCACAGGGGTCTGCTGTAGCCAGTCCCAGCCACCACAGGGCACGAACCATTCCCAGGCAGGGCACCAACCCACCACAGGACACACACACACTAGGGTCAAGTTAGAATCACAAATCCACCCAACCTGCATGTCTTTGGACTATGGGAGGAAACCCAAGCAAAAACAGGGAGAACATGCAAACTCCAGGCAGGGAGGATACAGGAAGTGAACCGAGGTCTCCTTACTGAGAGGCAACAGCGCTACTACTGCACCACCGTGTGAGTATAAACTTTGGTGTGGAGAAGCCTGACAGTCTGTGGAAAGAAGAGTCACACCGTCAGGCAGAAATGACCTCTCTTTCCTGGTATCTTTTACCATACAGCCAGTGAGTAAAGTGTCCAGAGACTGATGGTCCTGCATCATATCTGAAGTCCTGCAGGTGCAGATTCTCCACCAGTTTCTGGGTTGTAAATGCTGAAGTGAAATCAGTGAACAGCATTCTGACATGAGTGTCCTATTTATTGAGGTGGAACAGGGCCAGGTGAAGGGTGAAGGACATGGGATCATTGGAGTGATAAACTGGAGTGGGTCATGTGAGGCTGTGACACCAGTGTTCATGTGCCTCATAAGTAGCCTCTTATGATGACCAGTGTGATTGCCATTGGGTGATGGTCACTGAGGCAGGAGACAGCTGATCTCACTGGCACAAGTCTGATGCTGACAACTTTCAAGCACTTGGGGACAATTGTCTCCATTAGGAAAAGCTAAAGCTGCCTTGTTAGGTGAGATGGAAGGTCTGCTCTCCAAACATTTGTAATATTTTCACATGCATAACACAAATGGCAAAAATTCTAGTGAGGTCAGTAATTGTAATATGATGGACTAGTCCAGCTGGTCTGTCAGGCAGTTGAGCAACTTTACATTTTCTTCTTGTTGTGAGTTACTAGTTGTCACTTGTCACATAGCCATTTGCACAGAATTGTCCCCAAGCTTGTCTCAGCTCTTCATCTTCTTCTTTCTGCTCCTTTTCTCCATGCTGTGCTTGGCATTTTTCTAGTTCTCCCAGTTTTTTGTCTTGGCCCAGTCGTCTGAGCTCAGGCTTGAAAGATTCGAGGTCCTTGTTGTACTTAGCAGTAGTTTTGTGCTAATGTCCACTTGTCCATTCTAAAGACATTGAAATATGTTGACTTAAAGCCATCCTGTGACTCCTCTGTGGCCTCTCTGATCCCCGTGCACTTAACTGGCTTGTGATGGCCTTGGTGGTCTGCAGCTGTCACACTCACATGAAACTGAGAGGTCAATTGTCAAGTCTGAGGATGAGTCGAGCAATAAGGACACAAAAAAGCAAAAGGAGATGCAAAAGTGGTAAATGGTTTGACAATACAATAAAAGGAAGTGTTCAAAACCAAATAAAGTGCAGTACTTCTTCAATAAATAAGTTAATAAATAAAAAATAAATAAATAAATAAATAAATAAATATTCCCCAATAAAAATAAAAATAAAATATTCTTTGGTGGAGGTTAAAATCACAGTAAAGAGTCAATAAATAATCCATAGATAAAAACTAGGCAGGTTTCAACCTTACTCATTGAGCGCTCTCAGGCCCACTGCTTGACCTCCACTCTACTGCATCAGATCAGCCACAATTCTGCATTTGCTTTATTTCTCATTTAACCTCCGTCTCCTTCTTTTCAATTTTCTCATTTTAATCTCAGTGGGTGCAGGTGTCTAATTCCACACCCCAGGGTGCTAATGAGGACACTGGCTGAACCACACGTGTCTGCAGGTGTAAAGTGCGCTCCGCCAATTCACCACCAACACTCCAGGGCTGCTCTGCTCCCCCACACTACCACATCCACCTGCGCCCCTCTGAGTCCACCATTTTAATTTAAAAACCTGCAGACAACCACTGACCCCTGACATGTGTCACCACACAGCGTTATATTTAGTAGTAAAGAGAATCACGCAGTGACCAGATTGACCAGTGGAGCACAGGACTAGTGTGACAGGTGTCCTTAGTGATGTCAAATTATTCACATCTCCAGTCGGCCATTTGATTGTCTGATGGCATTGAGAAAGACCCTGACTGACTGAAATGACAAAAAAAGGATTTGTGAGGCAGAGGGTCAGGACCTGTGATGACATCAGTGAAGACCATGTGTGTATAAAAATATCAAAAAGGCGCTATAAACTGGATTATTGAGAAAGTCACGTGACAGCCTACACTCATCATGTGGTGAAATTCTTGTTTTAATGTCCCACAAGAGACACAAGTGTGAATTACAAACACAAGAGGGCGCCACTCCTCACACTGGAGTATCTCACTGACACGCCCACTGAGGTCACCTTCCCAGAATCCTCTCAGTGTCTCTGGTAATCTACTGCACATGATGTGTGTGTCCACCTGTCGGTCACTAAGCCCACTGACTGATATATGTTGATGTCCTGTGTAGACCTGGGGGTCATGTCTTGTAGAATGATGTCGGCCTGTTCAGTCCACGTGGCTATAATGGCGGTCACTTCCTGTGTCTCCCACCTTACTGTCCACACTGCCTTCAGTTCTAATCCTCTCCTCCCTGTGACCTTCTCTTTCTCTGTATGGCTGGCTGGTCATTTCTACTGCTGCTGTCTACTTTTCATCCTGTTCCTCTGTCTGTCCTCCCCTCTCTCCTTCTCCTTATCCTCCTCTTTTATTCGTCCTTTTCTTCATTCTGTTCAGCTCCTTCTCTTGTCTCTCCATATCTTTGCTATTCTATTCTCCTTGTCCTTATCTGTCACTCCAGCACAGCTCTAGCTGTCCACTCCTCTTTGTCTTCTGTCACTTTAGTCGGCTCTTCTCCTCACACTGACTGTGTTTCTCCTCCTTATAGTGATTTTTAACAAACTTCAGTGAGGACATCAGAGGAGTGTAAGGAGGAAAGTGACAATGGAGGACAGGAACAAGTAGGAGATTAACATAAAGAATGGACAGTGTGGGCTTGTGGGACAAGAAATAAAACAACAGTCTGGACAGAGAGGATGAGAGAGTGACCAGTGTGGTGGAGGAGCTCATGGTCACAATGCTGTCTTTATGAATTGAATTATTAAAGGGAAATCTGCAGTTGTGTCACCCCATGTCCATCTGTCTGTTCATACACACTTGTTGTTCACTCACCTTAGCTTCTTTAATTTACAGTTTTCACTCCTCAGCCCCTCACACAGCTGATCCACTCCTGAATCCTCCATGTGGTAGCCACTCAGGTTCAGTTCAGTCAGTCGTGAGTGTGGATCAGAAAGAGCTGAGGAGAGAGCTGAGCAACATCTGGAGGTGAGATGACAATAAGACAGGCTGTGGGGTAAATGAGAGAGAAGTGAGGACATGAAGAGAGACAGACTGTCAGACAGACAGAAGGACAAACAACACAAAGGTTCAATGGCCACTTGTATTCTGACTTTTCACTGAAGTGCAGTGTGAACACGAGACCACTGCCATTCATATAAAGTAAGGCGCTATATACTTGACAGGGTCTCCTGTCTTCATGCTGGACTGACTGGTGCCAAGTCATTCAGACTGACATGTGGACATGAACACTGGATAAGAATGTCACAGACATGAGACTGACGGCGTCCTGCTCTCGTGTGACCAGATGGACTTGTCACAGGTGACCATGTGGTGAGGATGAAAAAATGGAATTATTGTGTGTCATTTACCACTCAGGACTGACAGCTCTACTGGCGGGCAGTAGAAATTTTTTTATTTGTTTTTATTAATTTTTAATAATGGGTTCATTTTCTGAACAGGAAGTAAGGAATATATGTGTCCCTAAAGTGTTATGAAGTGTCTGATTTTATTTGTGTCTACTGTGACGGTACCTGCCAAGTGCAGACACAGACCAGAGCTGCTTCCAGAACTTTCTGCTTTGAAGACACAGGATGAGTCTGATGAAGATGACAAGCAGAGGAAACTGAAATGGGTCAGATGTGGAGGGTCTCGTTTGAGGTATCAGGTAACCCAACACACTCCACTTCGACTGTAATAATGGCGACTGTGCAGTCCTTACGTAATCAACTTGATGAATTACAAACTAAAGCTTAGGTTCAGACAGAATAAAGAGAAGCCTGAATTATGGAGACGTGGCTCTCTGAGTACATCAGTGTCATGGAGCTCATCATTGTGATGGCATCGTCACTGGTAAAGTGCGTCTGCCCATCTGTATATAAATGGTGGTCTCAGTCAGTAACAGTCAGAAAAGCAGTGAGCTCTGCGGACATTGAGCTGCTCAGCATGTCATTTAGACCACTCTACTCATCCAGACAATTTCCACAAATATTTGTCACCCTTATTTGTATTCATCCTAAGGCTTACCCATCGATGTCAACAGAGACGATTATCACAGCTTTAGTCAACACGCTGAAAGTGAACACTCAGACCAAAGCATCAGAAGCCTAATCTTTGTCACCGGGCCTTAAACAAAGGCACCAAAGCAACAAACACATTTTCTGATTTGCACTTTGTTTGTAATTCTGCAGCACTCTTGTGAAATACTCCACACTATTTCTTACATTCAACACCTTCTGTAGGAATTTAAAAGTCCACAAGAAGACAGTGAAGCTCTGGAGTAAAGATTCAATCCAAAGTCTCCAAGGCTACTTTCATTGTCTAGACTGAGATCTTTTCATGGACTCCTGCACTGATTTTTAAATGGTGCACATGGCATTTAGCTGTTTGTTCACCCAGTTTGTCTCAAGCCCAACATGTGGTGATGCCTGTCAAGATCTCATCTTCTTAAATGATAAAGACAGAGGAACAGGAACAGAAGATACTGAGACTTTAAATAGCAGTGATCACAACATGGACAAATGTGAGACAATCTTTGGAAACTCACAAATGTACACCAAAACAGAGACTTCTAACTTGAAAAAAGCAGACTTTATGGAGATGAGGATGTATCTACAAAACATAAAATGGCAAAGCAAAACCTCAGCAACTCTAAATGACAATTGGTGTCACTTCAGAGATCTTCTGAACCAGACTCAAAGAGAGTTCATTTCAAAAACCAATTAAACAAAAGGACTTAAAATGAGTCAAAATGGATAAATAGGAGAATGATAAATAGATTAAAACTGAAAAGTTCACTGTACATGAAGATTTGAAACATCAAAAGAGAAACTGAAATAAAAAATAATAAAGAAGCCAAGACAAACCACAAGTTCATTTTTTAGCTCAACTCCAGCAAGCAGACAATACAAGAGAATTTAAGAATCCTTAAGGACATGAATGGAGAAACCATTGAAAATGACATTGAAACAGCAAATGAACTGAACAAATATTTCACCCAAGCATTTATAAATGAAGAAACAAGTGGAATGCCTCATGTGCTCTGGACACAGTGGCTCCCCTTAAAACAAAAGTGATTAAAGCACATAGAAACTCTTCCTGTTTTAATGAAAACACAACAGCTCTTAAATCAGAGTGTCAAAAACTGGAGCACAGATGAAGAACAACAAAGCTACATGTCTTTCAAATTGTATGGACAGAGAGTCTTAATAAATATAAAAAAGCTCTCTTTAAAGCTCGCTTAGAATGCTATTCTACAATAATCGAATACGAATGGCTAAATTAACAAATGGGAATTCAGATCTGCAGTGCAAAATACCAACAGATATTAGCAGTACAGACTTTATGAACTTCTTCAATGAGAAAATTAAAAATATAAGATCCCAGATCTCAGCATCACAGTACAAACCAAATACTAGCTTAGCAGACCCTGTCGCACATTGCATTCAGCACTTTAGTAATTTTAATCCTGTAACTGAGCAGGAAGTCTTAACTTTAATTACTAAAATGAAGCCCACTACTTGTTCCCTAGATCCAGTGCCAACAAAACTAGTAAAAAGTGCAATGGATGTTCTTGCAGCGCCTATTCTAACCGTTATCAATAGTTCATTACTGCATGGTACCGTACCTGATGCACTAAAAGTGTCAGTCATTAAACCTTTACTTAAAAGGTCAGACCTAGACCCACACATACTAAATAATTATAGGCCTATTTCAAATTTACCATTTCTCTCTAAAATACTAGAGAAAGTAGTCGCCAGTCAGCTTCAGTCACACCTTATGCATTACAATTTATTTGAGAAATTCCAGTCTGGTTTTCGCACTGGTCATAGTACAGAAATGGCACTAACACGGGTTGTAAATGACATTCTGATATCCTCTGATGAAGGAAACTCCACTGTAATTATGTTGTTGGACTTAAGTGCAGCATTTGACACCATTGACCATTCTATTTTACTGCACAGGCTAGAAAATGATGTTGGGCTTACAGGCCCCGTGCTCGCTTGGTTTAGTTCTTATTTATCAAATCGATTCCAGTATGTACAGAAATGTGCAGACAGTACTCCATCATTATACACAGAAGTTCAATATGGTGTCCCGCAGGGCTCAGTACTGGGACCTTTACTGTTTTCACTTTACATGCTTCCACTGGGATCTCTCATTAGGAAACATAATGTTAATTTTCACTCATATGCAGATGACACCCAGTTATACCTTTCATTTAAATCAAATGAAGTTTCTCCGATGTTGTCTTTAATTAGTTGTGTTAGTGAATTAAAGGAATGGATGAATGAGAACTACTTGTCTTTAAATACAGATAAAACAGAGATGTTAATTGTTGGAGGGAATGACGCTGATCACAGCAATATTTTGTCATCATTTAACTCAGTTGGAATCCCAATTAATTTTACTGAATCAGCCCGCAATCTAGGAGTTATCTTTGACTCTAGCATGTCATTTAAAGCACATATTACAAAGTTGTCCAAAACATGTTTCTTCCATCTTAAAAATGTTAGGAAATTAAGGCGCTTTCTAAATAAACAGGATTCTGAGAAATTAATTCATGCATTTATCTCTAGTAGGATTGACTACTGCAATGCGGTGTTCACTGGCTGTTCAAACTGTTCTCTATACAGCCTCCAGTTAATCCAAAATGCGCTGCAAGAATTATTACAAGAACAAGAAAATATGAACACATAACTCCAGTTCTTAAATCCTTACACTGGCTCCCAGTTAAGTTTAGGGCAGATTTCAAAATCCTCCTTTTAACATATAAAGCATTAAATGGCCAAGGTCCGCTTACTTGTCTGAACTTATCATGACTTACAAACCTGAGCGCACATTAAGATCTCAAGATGCCGGTCTGCTTAGGATTCCAAGGATTAATAAAATAACAGTGGGAGGTCGAGCTTTTAGTTACAGGGCCCCTAAACTGTGGAATGGTCTTCCTGCTTCTATAAGAGATGCCCCTTCAGTCTCAGCCTTTAAATCCCGACTGAAGACTCGCTAATTCAGTTTAGCATATCCTGACTAGAGCTGCTGATTAACTGTACAGACTGCATCTCTGTTGTTAGTCATTAGCACTAAAACATAAGTAACATGACAGTTATAATTTGAATACTAACACCTATTCTGTTTCTCTTCTTGATACCCAAATGTGGCAATTGGTGCCACGGCCCACCTGCCAAGTTGTTTGCCTGCCTATGGTAAAGTCATCCCTGATGAAGAATCACAGGAATAATGGAAAAGAGGGTCCTTTCATCGGATTGGCTGGCTGAGCACTGTTTTAGCCGTGGAATGGCCAAATGGGGGAGGCAGCTTGATGGATGAGGTCTCTAGGACTCTAAATATATCCAAATCTTTTTATGTGATATCATCTACTGTTAAATTCTACTCCGTACTTCTAAAATTTTTATTTTATGCTGTATTAAGGATTTGTTCTGTTCTGTGTATTGTATTGTATTGACCCCCTTCTTTTGACACCCACTGCACGCCCAACCTACCTGGAAAGGGGTCTCTTTGAACTGCCTTTCCCAAGGTTTCTTCCATTTTTCCCTACAAGGTTTTTTTGGGAGTTTTTCCTTGTCTTTTCAGAGAGTCAAGGCTGGGGGGCTGTGAAGAGCAGGGCCTGTTAAAGCCCATTGCGGCACTTACTGTGTGATTTTCGCCTATACAAAAATAAACTGTATTGTATGTAGAAGTAAAAACAAACTCTGAGTTTAGAGCTTTTAAAAAAGAAGAGCAAGTTGTGCTTCAAGCCTTCAGTATGTTGAAGGCTAATAAAACCCCTCGACCTGATGGGATCTCACCAATTGTACAGAAAGATGTGAAAGACATCATCTATAAAATCTTATTAGGCAGATCTGAGCAGTCAGTTCAGAAAGGAGAAACACCGGAGAACTGGAAATTTGCAAATGTGACTCCAATCTTCAAGAAGGGGGACAAAATGAATCCTAGTTAATTACAGACGAGTTAATCTTACTTCTGTGCCATGCAAGATTATGGAAACCATAATAAAAAATACATTTATAAATTACTGAAACGAAAATAATTGACTAAATAACAGCCTACATGGGATTATGAGTGGAAGGTCCTGCCATGCCAATATTTTAGATTTTTTGGAGGAACCAATTGGAATAATTGACAAAACAAATCCTACAACATAATTCACTTAGACTTTCGAAAAGTCTTTGACTCAGTCGGCAAACACTAAAGATTAATTATGAAATTAGAAACTGTAAACATCAGGTAACCTACAAAACTGGATCTCTAGTCAGTTATCTGGCAGAAGACAAAGAGTACAGAGAAGAGGAGAATGGAGTGAGGTCATCAGTGGAGTCCTTCAGGAGTCTGTCCTTGGACCCTCATTAGTGTTTCTGATTTATATCCATAACATTGATTCTGTTGTAGTTACTAAACTTGTGAAATTCAAAGATGACAATAAAATTGGAGGGATGGCAGACACTGAGAAGGCAGCAAAAAGAATTTATAAAGACCTGGACAAGTTTCAGAACTGGGAGAACATCTGGAAAATGAAATTTAATGCAGAAAAATGCAAAGTGCAACACGTGGGCAAAAGGAACATCAATTATAAATACAAGATGGGAGATACTGAGCTACAGGAAGACACCTCTGAAAAGCATTATGGGTTTTATGTTCACACAACATTTTCATTAACTGAGAAATGAACAGAAGAAATGAAAAAGCCAAATGAAATGTTAGGTTATATCATAAAAACTGTTGAATTTAAGTCAAGTGACGTTGTGCTCAAACTATAAAATTCACTAGTGTGACCACATCTATAGTATTGTGTATAGTTCTGGTTACCACAATGCAAGAAAGACACAAAAGCACTTGAAGCTGTGCAGAAGAGAACAACCAAGTGCATTATGGGACTGATGGACATGTCCTACTGTGACAGACTCAGAGAATTCAACCTGCTTAGTCTGAGCAGAGGAGATGGTGTAGGGTCCTCATCCAGATATTTAAAATCCTCAAAGGCATCGATAAAGGAGATCCAGCAGAATTCTTTCAAGTTAAGGGTGAATCTCATACTTGAGGACATCAGTGAAATTTAAGAGGAAGTGCATTTAGGACTGAAGACAGGAAGACAGGACAGGTTTTTACTTAAAATCACACAAGGAGTCCCACAATGGGCTTTAACAGGCCCTGCCTCTTGACAGCCCCCCAGCCTTGACTCTCTATGAATACAAGGAAAATCTCCCAAAAAAACACTTGGAGGGAAAAAATGGAAGAAACCTTGGGAAAGGCAGTTCAAAGAGAGACCCCTTTCCAGGTTGGTTGGGTGTGCAGTGGGTGTCAAAAAGAATGGGGTCAATACAATACACAGAACAGAACAAATCCTCAATACAGTATATATATATATATAAAAAAAAATTACAAGTATGGAGCAGAATTTAACAGTAGATGATATCCCATAATATGATTTGGATTTGCTTAGAATTTGAAATATCTGAGGACAATCGAAGACTTTTAAGGGAAGCACAAAAGCCATTGGCAAAAAAGGACAGCAGCAGCTCAACTGTTTAAGGAAGCCGAGTCTTTGTAATGTGAGTCCTTCCATGATGACATTCTTTTATAAATCTCGTATTGAGTCTGTTTGTATTTATAAACTGCTAGCCTGGTTTGGAAATCTTAATGTCAAAAACAAAATCAGAATAAACCAAACTGTCAAATGGAGCAGTAAAATAACAAGGACTGGACAGTCCGATCTCATAGTCCTGTTTAACTAGCAAGTGTTACAAAAAGCAGAGGGTCTTCTGTCAGACACATTCTGTCATTACAGGTTTCACCGTCAGTTCACAGGTTGAAGGTTCAGAGGATAAAAATCAGCCAGTTCAAATTCTGTTTCACTACAACTGCTATTAATCTTTTAAATAAATTCAATTTTCATAAACACCCACAGTCTTAAATCAAGGGATGATGAAGAATAGCATTTGAATCAATTATCAGTAAAGACTAAATTCTGGTTTAATTTTAATGTCTAATATGTTCTGTCAGAAATATTACACTGACTGCTATATTTTATTAATTAGATGGCTGTGTTCTTTGTGATGTGTCCTTAACATTATGTTGTGGTCTCCTCTGTAAAACCTGATGAAAAACTAAACTTCCCTCTTAGGACAATAAAACTGAATTGAATTGAAGACCCTTTGTCTGTTTTGTAGGACCTCATACAGCATGAGGGTCACTGCTGGACACTGGAGAGCTTCATACTCGACTGTTTATCCTGATGGACTCTCCTGATGTCACACTAACCAGATGATGAGGACACTCTGTGTGATTATTGTGACACCATTAAGGACACAGACTGGACTGACATGCTGACCGGTGTCACTGACCAGCTGACCTCCATCCACTAAGGACCTCAGTCGTGTTGACCTCATTTTTTTATCCTTTCTACTAATTTGTAATAAAACAGGAGAACAAACTTCAACATAAACATGAGGGAGAGAAAAAGTTCAACATTCAATCTAATCTTAATAACAATTCCAGTAAATAATACTAAGTATGACGTCACATAAACAAGAACCTCAGATGTTGTGTCACTTCATTCACTCATTTCATTACAGACATACGACAGTTGAGTAGCCTTATTACTGTGGTGTAGAAACTGCTCTTAAATCTCACAGTTCAGGTGTTCATAGTTCAGTAGCTCCTGTCTGATGGAAGAAGGGAGACAAATATCCATGCTGTGGACTCTTTCATAAAGAGTTCTTGATAATGGAGGAAGTATTTTTCAAGATGACAGATCAAACACATTCGTCTCCAAGGAATACCCAGTGTGTTGTTGTAGTTAAGGTTCTGAACTTCAGACCCTCAGGTTGTGGGTTTAAATTCTACCACCGACACCGTGTGACCACAACAGAGTCACTTCACCTGCTTGTAACTCCAATTGGAAAAACAAAGAAATGGAGCCATTTGCATCTCAGATGTTGTATGTCATCTCTGTTAAAGGATCAGTCAAACAGGAAGTAATAATAAAAATAATAATCAGTCTGATCTGCAGGTCTTCAAGTCCCCCACACAGCTCTACCCTCTAGTGGTGAAGCCCTCTCACTGCCCTCCTTGTATTTTTTTCCAGTTCTCAGTTCTTTTCTTTTGCCCTACTGCTCTTTTCCAAAGTCCTCAGTTTCCATCTCCTTTTCTTTCTCTCCACGCCTTCTGTTTCCCATAATGCCTTATGTTTCTGCTGACCATTCAGTTGTTTGTTCATTCAGTTGAGTGAAGTTCGTGGTGTTTGGTAAACTCAGATCAGTGACTGTGGACTCAGGATCAACATCATTCATCATTAGCTCATCTAAGTTACTAATATGCTTATCCTGAGCAGGGTCAAGGGGCAGCTGGAGCCTATCCCAGCATGCATCAGGCACAAGGCAGGAACAACACCTGGACACGTGGCCAGACCATCACAAGGTGAACACACACACACAGACACAGATCAGTTTATCATCACCAATCCAGCTAACATGAAGATTTTTGAAGTTTTAAAGGAGACCAGAGCTGCTGGAGGAGAGCCATACAGACACTGGTAGGACATGCAGACTCCATGCTGTGGTTGGCTGGTAACTCCTACTTCTGCTGTCAGCCCTTCTTCCTGTGTATGTTCAGCTCTCACTCCTTCTCATAATCATCTTGTTTTATTTCTCTTTTTTCTTCCCTTTCTTTCTCCCCTTCTCTTGTCTCTCTTTATCTCTGATGTCCTACACTCATTGTTCCTGTTTGTCACCTCAGTCCTGCTCCAGTTTGTCCACAGCCACTCTGGTCAGCTCTTCTGTCCCCCACTCTCAGTGTTTCTCCTTCTTATTCTATTTTAGTGGCTTTTAATAAATTTTATTGAGGACATTAGAGGAGTCTGAGGGAGGAAAGTGACAAAGGAGGATGGGGGACAAGATTAAGTGTGGCATTGTGGGACAAGAAAGAAAATTAAAGACTGGATGGAGAAAACGGTGACAGTGGCCACTGTGGAGGAGGGGCTCAGGGTCGCTATGCTGTCTTCATTTATTTAATGTGAGTCCACCGCACGTCCATTTGTCTGTCTGTCCAAATCTGACACTGCAGTCTGTCCTGATTAAACACTGAGTTTGTATTGTGGGGGTACAATTCAACAAACACACACACACACACACACACACACACTCTCTGACTCATACTTTTTGTTTACTCACTTCAGATTCTCTAATTTGCAGTTTTCAGTCCTCAGCCCCTCACACAGCTGATCTACTCCTGAATCTCTGATGCTGTTATCGTTGCCCCCTATAACTAAGCTGTTCTCATCACCCAGATTCAGTTCCATCAGTCATGAGATTGGAGAAGAAAGAATGTCAGGAACACACTTTGGGTCTCAAAGGTCACACATGCAGGATGGGAGAGGAGAGGCTCATCACAATGATGACAGAGAGAACAAGAAAGTATAAACAGCGAGTAGGAAGAGCAGCAACAAGATGGGCTGATGACATCAAAGAACAGCTGTGAGCAGGAGAATGGGCAGCAGTAAAGATGGCAAAGGAAAAGGGGTCTCTGGATGTGAAGGACATGAGGAGGGACAGACAGACTGACAGAAAAGCCACACAACACCAGAGTGACCCAAACAAATGTCCTGCCAGTTGTCATAAAGACTGAGACCTCCCTGATTGTGCTGACTATTATGTCCATCCATACTGACGCACTGACCACAGCAGAAGAAACAGCATCTTGGGAATGAAATAAAAAGTTAAAGAGAAGCAAGAAGAGCAGAAAAACAAAATGCATGTGAGCTGCTGGAGTATCCTCTGTAGTGAGACACATTTAGAGAAGAAATGTAATAAGACAACACTGGGATTGTATGGAGAAGAAGAAAAGAAAAGCACAGAGGGACAGTCGTCATGTGGTGTGAAGACAAGACACACGCAGGGATTTCATGGCTGTCTGTCTTTTTCAGTTCATTCCTGTTTATCATGTCCACATGTGGCCTGTTGGTCAGACATGTCACTAACAATTTGACTGGATTGTTGACTGGACAACATGAGCAGCAACTGTCACCATGTGAGGATGATGAGTGACCAGAACAGTCAATGTCACACTCTGAACCTGTCACCTCAGCCCACATTCATTGTCATCACTTCTCCTACCGTCCCTCACTTTATATTCATCATTGTCACCTCATTAAAATCCCCATTCAGACACCTGTCACCTCTGGCTCAGGTCAGTTTCATCAGTATATCATCTAAAATTGTCTGTTTGTCTTTCAGTTCTCTTTGTTCCTTCATGCCATTCCATAATGAGACCCCCACTGTGTTAATTGTGTGTATAAATACAAATACAGACACACATACAGCCTGGGGTCTCAATAAGTGATGTGACAACCACAAGCAGAGCTGCACACTCAAGTGTGTCACTGACCTGCTTGCAGTTGAACTGAAACCCAATTTGAACCCAAGACCAATTCTGCCCATGAAGGTTCTGCACTCCTGGGTATGTCTTTTGTTCTTCACGTCATCCTGACTGGTGTAAGGTGGTCTCCTAAAGTTATATTGTTCTCCACATGAGTGTCCAGAGAGAGTTGTCACAGTTGGTGACAACAGAGTGACAAACACAGAATTCTGTCTGTCATTCACCAATCAGGACATGTGGACACTTTGTCTGACTTGAAGGTGACATCCAGAGTAGACAATGATTACACTCTATCAGGTCTATTGTGACACCTTGATTAGACTAGACTAGACTAGTTAAGACTAGGCCTACACTTTAGATCAATGACATAATGGGCATGTGACACTTCTGCCCTTGCCATTCAGACCACACTTACTGACTGGTGCCATTGATCAGCTGACTTCCATCTACTAAAGGCCTCAGTGGTGTTGAGCTCAGTTTTCTTACTCTTTCTACAGATGGTCAGCATCCCAAACCCCAGGACAGAGATGGTGTGAGGGTCTCTTTGTCTGAGTAGACTGTGAAGTGACCCCCATGACTGCTGACCACTGCTGTCCATTCACAGCTCTGCACATTCAGCTGAAGAGATTTGATCAAATGAATTGGTGACGTGTTGACATTGCCATCTCAGAGGTGTAAAATCATGAAGTAAGAATACTTTGTTACTTTACTTAAGTATATTTTCAGCTATGTGTACTTTACTTGAGTAAATTTAATTCATAGCTACTTTGATTTTAACCTCAGTACATTTTGAGGTCAGAAAGTGTACTTGTACTTTGTTATATCCTCCAGGAAATCCTTGCTAATCATTAATCAGACTAAACTGTTATTAATATAAATTCATGAAACAGTGTTTGTGTTTCATAGCATTAAAAAATAAACACTTTGTAGTGCCTTCCTCTGCTCATTCATTCCCGTTCACTGTTAAGACATGGAGACTAGAGGTGCATTTCCCCAGAGTTGTATTTAAACACTTCGTTCAAAGATGTAAAATTCAAAGGTGATTCATATATAATGCAGTGCCTTCTGTGCCTACCGACATCTAAAGAAATCTCTGCTGTCAAGAATTCACCTTAAAATTTAAAGAAGCCTGTTGAGATAAGAGTTATTTTATCTTCTTATGATGTGTTATATGGAAGCCCTGAAGTTTCAAAAAGCAATAATATCTAAGTTGTATATTGTGCACATCATAATATTCATATGTTGTACGTACAAGATATTGTGGCAGATTCTTACGAGCCCAACTACTGAAAAGCTAGCGTGAGCTCAGCCATAAAATCTGCTGGTTAACTGGACAAGGCAGACTTGGGGGTTCAAGCTGGTTAAAGGTGTGAGGAATCGCTAGTCTGTAGACTTTAACACACTGATCATAAAAACTTAGAGGATTTAAAAATGCTAAACAATTAAACAGCAGACATGCTAGATGGACAATATTCTTCAGCAGATTTGATTTCTGCATTACCTGTCACTCAGTTTATAAAAATGAAAAGCTGACACTTTATTAAGAATGATGATGGAGTGACCAGAGTGACAGGGGACACAGGGCGAGTGTGACAGGAGTCCTTAATGGCCGTGTAGTGACACTCAGAATATTCACATCTCTAGTCGGCCATTTGATTGTCTGCTGCCATTGAGGAACTGAGATGTGTGGATTGAAATAACAAAAGAAGGATTTGTGAGGCTGGGGGTTTGGACCTCTAATCACATCAGCAAGCTGCAGCTGAACATGTGTATACATAAATGTATATGTAAACATAAAAGGCGCCATATACTGGACTGATTAGAAAGTCACTTGATAGCCTGCACTTATTTTACAAGGAGATGCTTCTTTAAAATGTCCACAAGAAATACAAGTGTGAGTTACAAACACAAGAGGGCGCCAAGAGGGACCTTAGTGAAAAGTCACCTTCCCAGGCTCCCTCTCAGTGTCTCTGGACATGTCACATAATGTGTGTCACCTGTTGGTCACTAAGCCCACTGACTATTTTCAGTGCACCTCCTCTACAGATCTGTGGCTTATGTCTTGTCTAACTGACCATTTTTTGATAGAAGACTCGCCAGTAATGACGGACACCTGCAGAGCTGTCTGTCTACCTGTGGTCACCTACTGTGTCACCTTACTGTTCACACTCTTTGAAATTCTAATCCCTTTGACTCTCCTGCTGTGACTTTACCCATTGTCATTTTTTCAGTCAGTGTTCTTCTCCTGACTGGGATTCAAAGTCACTTTTTTGCTTTCTTTGTTCATTTTTTATGTTTTCATTTTTGGTTCTTTAGTTTCTTTATGTTTAAACATTGTTTGCTAGAGCTCCATGTACTTTGTGAGTGGTCTCCCAAGATGAAGGGCTTACCTGCCCATCACCATCAAGAGAGAAGGCTGAGGACAAGTTACATTTGTGACTTTCTTGTGCTGATGTCATTATTAGATGTTTGATTTTTTTTTTTTTTACAATTCTTGGATTTTTTGTGTTTTGGACATTGCTTGTCTTGGATCCCTCTGTTGTTTAAATCAACTCCTCTTGTGCTCTGTGGAGTTTATTTTGTGCCTTAGAGCATTTTTTTGTGAAAATAAACCTTTGTATTTATAAAGATTCTTCTTTGCCCTTTTTGGGTGACCAGTCTGGTTTGATGGCTCACCCCTCTGGTGGGGACTTTGATTTTATTATTTGGACTTACATGCTTGGGACTCTCTAGTTCATAACAAGAGGTGTGGACAAAGACGAGACCAAAATAAAGATTGGACAACATGGGATTGTGGGACAAGAAATTAAATAACAGGCTGAACAGAAAGGACAACGAAAGGATGAAAGTAACCACTGTGGGTGAGGGGCTCAGGGTCACAATGCTGAATTTAACAATTCAACAATTAAAGAGAAATCTGTAGCTGTGTCCTCATCACATCCATCTGTCTGCCCACGTGTGACACTGACGTCTGTCCTGATTGAAAACAATATTATATGGTGGATGTGGAACATAAAGAGCCATAAAATTAGAAGAAATAAAATTCAACAAACACACACACAAACACACGCACACACATTCTGACTCACACTTGCTGTTCACTTACTTCAGTTTCTCTAATTTGCAGTTTTCACTCCTCAGCCCCTCACACAGCTGATCCACTCCTGAATCCCCTATGTTGTTGCCTATCAGGTTCAGTTCAGTCAGTCGTGAATGTGGAGAAGAAAGAGCTGAGGAGAGAGCTGAGCAACTTCTGGAGGTGAGACGACATGACCACAGACTGTGGAGAAGAAGAGAGAGAAGTTAGGACATCAAGACTGACAGACAGGCAGACAGATAGACCGTCGGTGGTCTCAATAAGTGACACGATGACTACAAGCAGAGCTGGATGATCAGGTGTGTCACTGAGCAGCAGGCTGCTGCTAGCATTTGAACTGAAACCCAATTTGAACTCCACACCAATGCTGCCCTTCAAGGCGCTATATACCTGAAGCACCTTCTGTCTGTCAGGTCACCCTGAGTGATGAGAGAACGTCAGCCGTCACACTGGACAGGAGTGTCACACAGCAGGACTGACCTTGTCCTCCACTTGAGTGTTCAGATGCTCTTCTCTGAGTTGGTGACAGCCGAGTGACAAACTCAGATTTCTGTCCATCATTCAGGACTCAGGGTGAGGACACAACTGAAATGACTGACAGGAGGCCATTTACAAATGCCAGCCTTTCCAGATTCCAGATGTTCAGTGACAGCAGCTGTAAATCAGTCAGCCTTTATATTATAGAGCGCTAGTCACAAACTAAAAAACAAAGAAGAGGACAAATAAACACAATGAGTTCAAAGAAAAATAAGTGACAAGGGAGAGGTGACAGGAGAAGTGATGGGACATGGGAGGATGTCACAATCCAGTCCAGGAGGGACACACAGAGGGTCACCGGCTGGTGACACGGGATCAAGGTTACAGGCTTGTTGTGTCATAGCGAGGGTCTCTCTCAGTGTCACTGCACACAACAGCTATCACAGACATGGTGGACTGAAGAGCTTTGGTGGTCAGTAGAGAGTTTGTACCCTGGACAGGCCTCAGCTCTTCATGACCACTTAAGCACCAAATTTAAAAAAATGAATAATAAATTAGACAGAGGAATCAAATAATAAGACATAGAAAAATTAAAATCAGATTAAGAATAAAATTGTGTTTGAGTGTCACAAATGGACAAAGTGGACAAATGGAGGCAGTTTACAAATTAGAAGTTGTGTGCAAATATAAATGAAGACATTTCAGATAAAAATATGAAGAGAGACAAAGCCGTCACCTTTATTTTATATAGCGCCTTTCAATCCAAAGTCACTTCACATGTCCAGCTCTCTCCTTGTATTCTTACTCTAAGCACAGACAGGTGATGTGACTCACTCAGGGTGACACAACATGTGACAGGCAGGAACTGAACCTGCATCACTGGGATGTCAAGTGCGGCACCTCAGCCACTGGGCTACAGAACTGGGAATCAGGATTGGCCAGAATGACAGAGGAGGCGGGACATGAGCTGTCAGTCAGCCTGAGAAGGTGTGAAGAGAAGTCGGCCATCTCAGTGAATTTGATTTATCAGGCCTTTGATCAAATGGGACGCTTTGTGTCTTTAGATGACCTAAAAATGTCGACTGACTGAAGTGTTTGATTATTGTGTTGTTAAACATTTGGTCAAAGTGTGAAGGCTAAGGAGGGCTGAAGTGACACACAGACACTCAAACGTGTGACATGAACAGGACAGTGGCACAGTGGATAGACACACATCAGGGACCAGGGTGCAAATCTGAACACACGACTGAGCTCTCGGCTCTCGGTGCTGATTCTTTATTATTTTTATGCTGATAAGACTTTAGGGTGTTGGCTGAGTTTACATTTTTATGTCAGGTACTCAAGGAAGTGATGACAATAAACTTGTAAAGTAAAATGTGAACAAATGAGAGTGACATACAAGTGACAAGGGCCACAAATCAAATGTCATTGGACAAACTCTGAAGTGCCGGAGATCTTCAACAAGGAGAACACACTGAGCTGAGTTTTCTACTAAATAACAAAACAAAACAAAAAAATTTGACAGCTCAACAACTTAAATCTTCTTAATGGCAGATAACAAGATGACCCAAAAATGGAAGAAGCGGATAAGTCAGTGCCGCACTTTCTGCCTTCTGCAGGATTCGAGGATTGTCAGAGTTTTCACTGCTTTAGAAGCTCCAAGGCTGAGGTGAGCCACTC
Source organism: Polypterus senegalus (assembly GCF_016835505.1). Classification (NCBI taxonomy): domain Eukaryota; kingdom Metazoa; phylum Chordata; class Cladistia; order Polypteriformes; family Polypteridae; genus Polypterus; species Polypterus senegalus. The sequence goes on along the minus strand of NC_053161.1, from coordinate 188,955,680 downwards.
GGTGGTCTCATATCCCGTGTTTGTTACTCTCTGTTATTGTTATAATTATTATGAGTTGCAGAATTACTGTATTACTTCCTTTGAGATAGTCAGCTATTTTATGTTTTCCGCGATGTCACTTTATAATACTTGTGTTTCCGTATTTTGTGTGTCTGTTTGCTACAGAGTGACAGAAAGGGTTTAAGAATTTAGAGACACAAATGACAAAAGTCATGACTACTTTGTGAAAACTGTACTTGATCTCTCTACTTTTAGCTCCCATAAATCAGGAGAATGCTGATTTGTTTTGGTGGAGACCCTAAAAAAGGACTGGGTGTCAGAAGGCGTTTGATCCTCCAAACCAGGCTGATGTCACTTACTTCTGTCACTGATCGATGACAAGCCACTCGAATGGCCATCTGCTCTCATCAGCCTTACTGTCGATGATTTGGTTTGTACATTTAGAGATATTTTGGATTTGTCTGTGAGACAAGAGGTAGCAGACAATCCATCGTTAGAATTCATACAAGCCATTAAATCAGTCAGTGAACATGAAGTCACATTTGACATGCGAGCCAATGAAGGTGACAGGAGGAATCTGCACTGATGTTTCTATTTTAAAAGGCATTAACTCCATGAATCAAAGACAAGCTTACTAGTCAGGATGTGTGAAAAACATTAGGTGAATGAACCGGTCTTGGGGAATGAATAGGAGCACATGGAAGTGAAGGAAAATTAGAAACAAAACACAAATGAGGGCCTTTTTCAGGATATTTAGCAGACAAAGAAAAACGAGCACCACTTGTTAGAATACAAATCCTGAATTGCAGAAAAATGGTGTTTCTGTTCTGGTGAACGAGGTAGCTGGTAAACTAAAGTGGTGAGAGTTGGTGTGATGGGTCCTCGTAGTCAAACCCCTCTGTAACGGCACCTGTTTGTACCTCAAATAAAGACATCATGGCGATAATCAATTGTGGAGTATAAGAGAATGTTATGAGCTCCTCTTTAGTAAAACAATTGTAAATAAAAACTGTTCATTTATAATTTAAACATCAAGTGTTGTCTGTGGACGGTGAGCCCTCTTGTAAATCATCAATGTCTACTTAAGTTACAGAGAGAAACACAAAACTTCTTCATGACCCCATCATCTGTTTCACACATTATATGAGGTTTTTCGTGGTCACAGAAGGACAATCCCTCAACTGACTGGAAACATAAGGACATACAGTAACATCTTCTGTGGTGGTCCTCGTTGATCTCCTTTATCGTTATCTCAGCCTTTTTGTAATCCACTTGCCCTTTTGTCTTCATTTAGAATCACGGATTTTGAATTTCAAAGTGTCTTTAATAATATAAATGTCCAAAATTACCAGCACATCACTACTGGTTGATTGAATTATTAGCAGGGTGCTGTTACCTAAAGGGAAGGTTTACATTTTACCTAAACCTGAAGGTAATGGCGTGGAATATTATGGAGAAGAGAATTTACAAAAGGATTCATTAAACCTTACAGGAGTAAAATTTGTTAGAAAGATAATAAATAACAAAGCCCTCACTCACTCACTCATCACTAATTATCCAACTTCCCGTGTAGGTAGAAGGCTGAAATTTGGCAGGCTTATTCCTTACAGCTTCCTTACAAAAGTTAAGCAGGTTTCATTTCGGAATTCTACACGTAACGGTCGTAACGGTCATAACGGTCGATAACAGTCAACAACGTCCACGTCCATGTTGAACTTTCTTATTTATGACCCCATCTTCACGAAATTTGGTAGGCGGCATCCCTGCGCTAACCGAAACCAATGTACGTACTTATTTCGATGGTATGACGCCACTGTCGGCCGCCATATTGAACTTTCCAGCGTCACTAATTTTCCAACTTCCCGTGTAGGTAGAAGGCTGAAATTTAGATGGCTCATTCCTTACAGTTTACTTACAAAAGTTAAGCAGGTTTCATTTCGAAAATCTACGCGTAACGGTCATAACGGTTGACAATGTTCACCATTTTGAACTTTCTTATTTATGGCCCTATCTTCATGAAATTTGGTAGGTGGCTTCCCTGCGCTAACCAAAATAGATGTACGTACTTATTTCAGTGGTATGATGCCACTGTCGGCCGCCATATTGAAGTTTCCAATGTCACTAATTCTCCAACTTCCCGTGTAGGAAGAAGGCTGAAATTTGGAAGGCCCATTCCTTACAGCTTACTTACAAAAGTTAAGCAGGTTTCATTTCAAAATTCTACGTCTAATGGTCATAACGGTCAACAAAGTCTGCCATGTTGAACTTTCTTATTTATGGCCCCATCTTCACAAAATTTGGTAGGGGCTTCCTTGCACTAACCGGAACCAATGTACGTACTTATTTCGATGGTATGACGCCACTGTCAGCCGCCATATTGAACTTTTCAACGGTCTTTGTTACTTATGGGCTCATCTTCAAGAAATTTGGTACGCGGGTTCCCAACGCTAACTGAATCCTACTTACGTACATATATACGTCCATAGCTTGCAGCTCGGTCACCGTGTGAGGCGGCATTGGGTCCCCCATCCCAACGCCTCCCATGTTGTTGGCTGCCTGCCTATATAAGGCCGTCCGTTGCTCCAGTCTCTACATTCCCTTACTTGTTTCGCCACGTGATTCACGTCTCCCTGCTGATAACTACAGCCTTTTTATTTAATCCACGGCTTCTCCGCTATTTTATTGTTCATTTATCACGATTATAGTTATTGTGTAGGTATTTTAGACTTACTTTACATTGCTCAGGTACTCATTTCCTTTATCGTTCCAACCCCCATTACCATGTCTATCGAGGTGATCACCATCGATCAAAGAACTGTCACTTACCGAGTGGTTTCCATGCCCGGAGATACCACCTACCTTTCTCTTTGTTATATATTGCACGGCCATATCAGGCTCACTCTTGATATCCAAAGGAACATTGTGTCTTATGTATTGAATGACTGGGACAGGTTCAAGGTGTGGACTGATGACGGTACAGGAGAGAATTATACAGTACTACACAGGAGCACTATAAGAGTGAAATGCTTAAGCCCTTCACCTATGGTTCTGAATGTGAGTTGATGGCTGCCGCTGAATTGTTCAGTTGTCGCTTTCAAGTGTACCGAAATGGCCAAATATTTTACACCTTTGGACAACTGCCAATGTCTCTTAAACAACTTAGATTCACAGGTGACGATTTGAGTAGTGGAAACTTTGATGTTTATGAATGTTTAAACTCTCAAAAGCTGGATGTGAAGTTATCAATGAAACCAGTTGTATACTTACAACGCTTGACAGATGCCGAATGTCTCATCAACGCAAGTCCTTCAAATACTGTCGTAATTGAAACATACCATGAAACTCAAACAGATTATGACAGCAGCAATCCAAGCTGTGAGATTTGAAAGAAGATTACTGTTCACATGGCCAACTGTACATTGCATGCTCAAGATTAAGCTCAGCGCACAGCTTGGTCATATTACAACCGGAGGGCCGAACTCACAATGTGGTATACAAAGAGATCCTAAACAAATAATTATAGGCATATTTTCCCTCAGTTTAAAAAGGTATACAGTGATCCCTCGCTATATCGTGCTTCGACTTTCGCGGCTTCACTCCATTGCGGATTTTAAATCTAAGCATATCTAAATATATATCACGGATTTTTCGCTGGTTCACGGATTTCTGCGGACACTGTGTCTTTTAATTTATGCTACACGCTTCCTCAGTTTGTTTGCCCAGTTGACTTCATACAAGGGACGCTATTGGCGGATGGCTTAGAAGCTACCCAATCAGAGCATGTATTACATATTAACTAAAACTCCTCAATAATATACGATATGCTTCCTGCGCGGTGCTTGATTGTTTGCTTTTCTCTATCTCTCTCACTCTGTCTGCCTGACGGAGTGGGTGTGAGCAGAGTGGCTGTTTGCACAGAGGCTGTTTGTCTAGAGGACACGGAAAATTTTGTGATTGTTTGCTTTTCTGTCATGCTCTTACTCTACCTCTCTCTCTGACGTTCTCTGCTCCTGACACGCATTCTTTGAAGATAAGATATGTTTTCATTCTTTTAATTGTGAGAAAGAACTGTCATCTCTGTCTTGTCATGGAGCACAGTTTAAACTTTTCACTAAAGGGTGTTATTTCATGCCTAGAGGGCTCTAATAATGTTAACAGTGTGGGAGAGTTTAAGGGCTTAAAATATATAAAAATAACCATACAAACATATGGTTTCTACTTCGCGGATTTTCACCTATCGCAGGGGGGTCTGGAATGCAACCCCCGCGATCGAGGAGGGATTACTGTAATTTTCTTCTTAATAAAAATGTTAAGGCAATACTTTGCCGCTGCAAAGCGTGGGTATTTTGCTAGTAATGAAATAAATCAAATCACGGGTACACATGAGTATCCTCTTCTCCTTATCTCCTCCATATTAAATCAAGTAACTTCTTCTATTTCATTTGCTAATCTCAATTGAAGAAGCGCTTATAACTTAATTCACATCAAGGATGAAGATGAATGAAAAACCAGTTGACGCAATGAAAACAGGACAATGTCCTTTACGTGAGCCAACAACCCAGCGGTATTTTAGTCTTGTGGACATTTTGATTTGTATTATTTGGAACTTAAATACTTAAGAACTCTCTAGTTCATAACAAGAGGAACTGGACAACATCAAGACCAAAATAAAGATTGGACAATGTGGGATTGTGGGACTAGAAAAACATCAGACTGAGCAGAAAGGACAAAGAGAGTATAATAGTGACCACTGTGGGTGAGGGGCTCAGGGTCACAATGCTGAATTTAACAATTTAACAATTAAAGAGAAATCTGCAGCTGTGTCCTCATCACATCCATCTGTCTGCCCATGTGTGACACTGACGTCTGCCCTGATTAAGCATAATGTTTATACGATGAGTGTGGAACATAAAGAGCAGGGGTCCTCATACTACGTCCCCCAAGGTCATTTACCCAGCCCCCGCTGCATCCAGCATCATTAGCGTTGGCAGGGGGGACGCGGTGACATGACCCGCTGGGGCTGAGGACACGTAAAGCCACCATCACCACACTGAGGAAGACAGGCAGTAGCCAGGCTCAAAGCAGGGCTCCCTACTCCCCCTCAGTCACTAGCTGCCTACACAACAGCAGGCCAAAATCAGTCAGCTGATCACACCCTGGGCCTGACCAGAGCCCCACAACACCACCTGCACCAACAGAAAGTGTGTGCATTCATTACCACCTGCCACCCAATACCCAGAAGCACAGGGCAGCAGCAGACGTGATGGCTACGCTCGTACACCCCAAAGAAGTAATATACATTGTGCATCCCTAGGAAACAATTTTGTCTGGGAAAAGACAAACTGACTCCGAGTGCAGGATATTAAAAGAGCAGTGGACCTACGATGACTTTATCATGCAGGGCAAGGAGAGAGCTGTGTGTCTGGTGTGCCAGGAGTCAGTGGCTGCGTTCAAGGAATACAATTTGAGTCAACACTATGAAACTCAACATAAAGACAAATATGATTGTTTGGTCACACAAGTGAAAAAAGACAAAATATCAAAACTGAAAAATGGATTGACAGTTCAGCAAAAGGCTTTTGTGAAGCAGAAGCAGCTAAATATTTCATCACGCCGAGCAAGTTTTCAAGTTGCCAATCTAATAGCGCACTGGCAGACCATTCATAGAGGGAGATTTGTTAAGGAATGGCTTCTTTCTGATGCCAAAGAGATGTGTCCAGAGATGGCTGATGTATTTTATAAAGTGAGTCTTTCAGGACCTACAATTACACAAAGGATTAAAGAAATGGGGAACAGTTTACATCAGCATTTGCAAAACTCCTCAAAAAATGTTGCTATTTTTCATTGGCACTCAACGAAAGCAATGATGTTCATGATTCTGCACAACTTCTAATCATCATTCGTGGGACAATCATTTCGAAGTCACAGAGGAGCTAGCTGCACTGCAAAGCATCAAAGGAACATCAACAGGAGAGGATATCTAAGAAAAGGTTCAACAAACTGTGAATGATTTGGAGCTGGAATGGGCTAAACTGGCCAGTGTGACATGTGATGGAGCTCCTAGCATGGTTGGGTCTATGAAAGGAGTGGTTGCGCACATTAACCAAGAGATGGACAAACACAACCATTCACGTCCAGTAGCCATACACTGTCTCATAAACAAAGACTCTGTTGGTGTCCTGTGTTAACTTCATTAGGGCTCATGCACTAAACCACAGGTAGTTTCAGAAATTTCTGTCTGAGCTGAATGTTACCTGTGAAGATATTCTGTACCATACAAAAGTCCATTGGCTGAGTCAAGGGAGATTTTTGAGACGTTTTTATGACTTACTTCCACAGGTTTCTGCTTTTCTTCTTTCTGTTTTGTGACAGATGTGACAGAGCTACTCAACAGTTTCAATGTGCAACTTCAAAGAAAGGGGAATCTCATCTGTGATATGCACTCACATGTGAAAGCATCTGAATTAAAACTGGACCTCCTTGTCAAATAAGTGGAGGAGGAAAACCTCTGCCATCTCCTCACTACTCAAAAGCTGTTGGCGGAGAAACCAGAAAATGTGTGGATTCACTGGAAATGTTCAAAGGGAGTTTCAAATGTGATTTAAAGAGTGTCATCTCCATTAACAGAACATTCGGCTTTTCCAGAACCCATTTTCTGTTGACATTGAAACTGTTGATCCGATTTACCAAATGGAACTGGCTGAACGACAGAATTGTGAAAGACGCATTCAGGTCAAGCAGCCTTACTAGTTTCTATGTATCTCTCCCCTCAAAAACACATCTTAATCTCAGGAACCATGCACTTAAAATGGCAACTATCTTTGACAGCACCGAATGAAACATCTGAAATCTCCAACCAGATCGAGACTAACTGAGGCACACTTGGATCACTTGTTACGACTGGCAGTGACAAACAATGAACCGGACATTGATTGTCTCATCAGCCAAAAGCAGCCCCACACTTCTTATTGAAATACTGGAAAGTTTATGTTGGTTAGAATTGTTTTTAATTTAAAATATTATACTGTTCTTTTATGTTTTATGGACTACAAATAAGTTATGTTCAGTGTGCATGGGAATTCGTTCAGGTGGCCCCCAAACAGTCTGAGGGACTGTGAACTGGCCTCCTGTTTAAAAAGATTGAGGACCCCTGATAAAGATCTATAAAGTCAGAAGAAATAAAATTCAACACAAACACACACACACACACATTCACACACTTGTTGTTCACTTACTCCAGATTCTCTAATTTGCAGTTTTCACTCCTCAGCCCCTCACACAGCTGATTCACTCCTGAATCTCCGATGTTGAAGTTGATGCTCAGGTCCAGTTCAGTCAGTCGTGAGTGTGGAGCAGAAAGAGCTGAGGAGAGAGTTGAGCAGTATGTGGAGTTGAGACCACAATACCTCAGGCTGTGGACAAGAAGAGAGAGAAGTGAGGACATGAGGAGTGACAGACCGACCATTGAGGGTCTCAATAAGTGACATGAGGACTACAAGCAGAGCTGGATGCTCAGATGTGTCACTGGACAGCAGGCTGCTGCTAGCATTTGAAGTGAAACACAATTTGAACTTTACACCAATGCTGCCCTTCAAGGCACTATATACCTGAAACATCTTCTGTCGGTCAGGTAACCCTGAGTGATGAGAGGACGTCAGCCGTTACACTGGACAGGAGTGTCACATAGCAGGACTGACCTTGTCCTCCACTTGAGTGTTCAGATGCTCTTCACTGAGTTGGTGACAACACAACTGAAATGATTGACAGGAGGCCATTTACAAATGCCAGCCTCTCCAGATGTGCAGTGACAGCAGCTGTAAATCAGTCAGCCTTTATTTTATAGAGCGCTAGTCACAAACTGACAACACATACAAGAGGACAAATAAACACAATGAGTCCAAAGATAAATAAGGGACAAGGGAGAGGTGACAGGAGAGGTGATGGGACAAGGGAGGACATGACAGTCCAGTCCAGGAGTGATGTTCCACTCTGTCCAGTCATCTTCTCTAAGGCCTATCTATCAGCCAGCTGAGCTCAATGAACAAACTCCATTCAGCCGGGTGGTGACACGGGTTCAAGGTGACGGGCTTGTTGTGAGTTGCGAGGGTCTCCCTCAGTATCACCGCACACACCAGCTGTCACATACATGGTGGACTGAAGAGCTTTGATGGTGAGTAGAGAGTTTGGACCCTGGACAGTCCTCTACTCTTTATGGCCACTTAAGAACCAAATTTTAAAAAATGAATAATAAATAAGACAGAGGATAAAATAATAAGAGATAGAAAAATGAAAAATAAAAATGTTTTTGAGTGTCTCTGTGACAAAGTGGACAAATGGACGCAGTTTACAAATTAGAATTTGTGTGCAAATGTTGATAAAGACATTGCAGTTAAAAAATATGAACAGATACAAAGCCATCGCCTTTATTTTATATAGCGCCTTTCAATCCAAAGTCACTTTACATGTCCAGCTCTCTCCTTGTGTACTTACTCAAAGCACAGACAGGTGACGTGACTCACTCAGGGTCATACAGCATGTAACAGGCAGGAACTGAACCCGCGTCACTGGGATGTCAAGTATATGAATATGTGACATGAACAGGACAGTGGCACAGTGGTTAGACACACATCAGGGACCAGGGTGCAAATCTGAACACACAACTGAGCTCAAGGCTCTTGGTGCTGATTCATTTTTCATTTTTAGAGGTGTTGGCTGACTTCACATTTTTAAGTCAAGTATTCAAGTACATGGTAACAATCTAAAACATGTGTATATGAGAGTGACATACAAGTGACAAGGGCCACAAATTAAATGTCATTGAACAAACTCTGAAGAGCAGCAGATCTTCAACAAGAAGGACACACTGAGCTGAGTTTCTGTTCTCGACTGACAACTGAAATCTTCTTAATGGCCAACGAGAAGATGAGCCAAAGACGAGGTCAGCAGACAAGTCAGCGCTGCATTTCAGGCCTTCGTCAGGCCGCAGACCGCAGGACTCAGGGAGCTTCAGACTTTTCACTCCTTCAAAAGCTCCAAGGCCGAGGTGAGCTGCTCAGTGGTCTTGTACCCCATGTTTGTCACACTCTGTTATTGTTATGATTTGTGTTTAATATTTTATTATGTTAATATTGCAAATGTATTTCTGTTTTTCTTGTTCTTTAGTGTTTTTGTGTTATTTCTGTTATGACTTCTTCTGAATTCTTTACACTTTGAGGTAGTTGATTATATTTTCTGTTTTCCTGTGACACCATCTTCAGTTCTCGTGTGTCACTATTCTGTGTGTCTGTTGTAAAGGAGTTGCTACAAAGTGACACTCAGGGTCACACTACTGTAAGCGTTTTATCAAAGATCAAGGAGTACAAAGTTCAGTCTATTAGACTTCTGCGTTATCCAAGTTTGTGGATGTGACATAAAGAATAAGCACACGTGTGTTTAAAAGTCAGACGTCACAACTGGTGCTTTGTGTTTCAACTGCGAGTTTGGATTTCACTTTCAACTTTTTGATCTTCCAGTTCTGATCTCCTCTTCTGGCTCTCAATTCCCATCTTTCTCTCAGTCCCTTTTCTTTCTCCCAGTCATTATATTCCTGATTTAAACTCAGATCATTTACAATGAGTGACTCAGTGAGAAAAGACGGTGTCACACACGTGTGCATTGGAGGCTAGAGAGGACTGATTATACATCTGCCCCTTGTACGCTAACGCTCTTTCTGAGTTCTCTACAGGTCTTTCCCGGGAAATCCCACCAGGAGCCGCCACCTCGAAGCGGGACACATCACTTCCGGTTCCGGCACAGAGGACGACATCACTTCCGCCCACCGTCCTATAAAACCTCTTGCCTTTGCTCTGGGAGGCAGTTCTGTTTTGGACTCTGTCATGTAAACTTGCCGTACATGAATCAATTGCTTTTGCAGCCAGGATACCGAATTAAACGGGTGGCTGCCCCAAACCTTGCCATGCCTCAAGTCTCTTCTTATTACAACGGGTTCACAAAGATATGAAGCCCCTCCAGGGAGAGGTCAAAGATTTAAAGACCCTAAAGACACAAGTGACAACTACTTTGTGACAAACTCTAACTGATATTTCCACTTCAAGTGCTCACATAAATCAAGGTGCTGGTGGTCTGCCAGTAGCTGGTGGGAGTCACGTAAAGGACCAGTCAGTCACCATGTGATTTGTTTTACTGGAGACTCTAAAAATGAAGGGGCTTTATAAATTGACAAAGGACATGTTTGATTGTCAGCCAAATCCTGATTCTAAAAGGAAACTCATTTTTGTCATTTGATATCACTGCTTGACGAGAAGCCACCTGAATGGACATTGACAATGACAATACAAGTCAGCAGTGCTGTCCATCTATTGAGGATTTGGTTTGTGAATTTAGAAACATTTTAAATATGGCTCTAAGATTAGAGGTGGCAGTCAGTCGATTACTAGAATTAGGACAAGACATTCAGTCAGTTAGTAAATATAAAATGACATGTGACATGTGAGTCCATGAAGTGGTCAGACTGATGACCTTCTCATGTCACTGCCGACCACACAAAGCTGGCACACCACATGGTGTCAGGGCTGCCAGTCCTGATGGTGTCGACTCTCAGGTGTGACTCCATCACAAATCTGCTGCTAATGTCCTGCTGTCGTATGGACAGGCCAGTCAGCTACGTGACGATCATCGGGGGGTTTACTTCTGAACTGCTTTACACCCTAAAGACCTTAAGTAGTCAGTGAAGAGGGTGGGATTTGACCTGTGGTCTGGAGATGTGGGGTAGCAGTGCTCACCTCTGTGCTACCCCCCGTGAAGGATCACTTTGACTAAAACGAGTTCCAGAGGTGATCTCCATATTTCTACAATAGGAGTGAGGACAGCCGGAGTTCAGAGGTTAGGATTGTTAATGAAAACTGCAACTAAAGTGGAGAAAAAAGTGTCATGTTAAACAAAATTAAAGTGAAAGTAAAAGAGTGAAAAATAAAAACTACACTGAAATTAAAATTGCATACAGAAAACAAACTGAAATGAAATACAAATCTGCAAATCTTTTTTTGAATAACCAGACCAGAGTCTGTCCCTGCACTCAGTAGAGGGCGCTATACACACACACACTCTATGCTATTGTATTGTATTCAGCTCAGCTCTGGGCGACACTCCAAGGCTGGACCTTCACCTCCACTCACCGACGGGCACAATGGCAGCCCCCTCAGACTGGCACTTCAATTATTAGATGAGCCATAGCATGTTTTATTAAAATGAATTTACTAAACTAACGACTTTATTAAAAAAAGATTTATTTTTTAGAAAATTGTTAACAAAGTATGGCAATTAATGAACTTGTGTTTCCATTAAAGAAATGACATTTTGAATCTTTTGTTCTATACAAAGATGTTTCAGTGTTTAGGTATGAGAGGCTGCAGCCCCACTTGTACTTAAAATGTTTTATCAACCACAAATAACGAGACCACCTTGAGTTTATGGCGAGTTCTTTCTTTTCTTTATTTTTGAAAGTATTTACTTTATTGTCCTAATTAGTCAGAATGATGTAAGTGGGGCGTCACTGTGATTTTATTTGGCTTTACACGGCTGGGGGGCTCCACATTCCTGACTACACCCGCGGTGCACGTGAAGGACGCAGCTGCTGCCGTTGGACGCCAATATGAGGCTGCTGGTGATTTGTGATTGACGAGTGAGGAGGTGAAATAAAACAAACTCAGCAATCGGGGAGAGACGACCGGCGGAGGAAGTTGGTTTGTTGTCCCTTTTGTTCTTAGAGGAGTTCATTAGTGCTAACCGTGTTATTCTTATTAATGGGGGACTCCCAGAATGCATAACAAGATGGCCGCATGTTAATTTAGTGTTGCAGACAGCTGGTTCATTTACAGACCCTGTGAAAGCAGACTGAGGGGGGATTTTCAGTTCAGGAGGGGAACTGATTTGGGAGAAGCGGATCAGGTTTAGTGGACGGAGCGCTCAGGTTACGGCTGTGGTTTGTCTCGCCATTGGGAGCCACTTTAATAAGCTGATGGCTGCTGGACTCTTAGAGCTTTATTGATTGCTTGATTGATTTATTTATTTCTTTTTTTTGCCCAAGTTATTGATTTGAATAAGTACAAAAGGTGAATTCTTTCCTTTGGTGTTTTGCTATTGGTTATTTTTTTCCTGTGATGAACATTTTATTTTTTGAACACAATACAACTGTTGCTACATTAATTAGTAATTGTGCCATTTTTGACCAGTATCTGACCCTGTCATGTGCTTAATGACATCTATTAGTGGGGCTATAGAATGTTTTGCTCACATATCTCCTGCCACGGTACACACTACAGTTAATTTATCAATGAAGACCCCACACAGGTTGTGACCCGTCACTTGTCACTGTCCTGTGGACACTGAGGTGTGTTTGATCTTTCACATTCTCCATGATGAAGGAGAGTCTCATTATTACAAAAATGAACATGTTACTAATTTGTAAATTACTTATTATGATTAAAGTTATTCATTTCTGCAGAGGTTAGGCTAATATTATCAGGCTTTCAATGCACAGACATATCTAACAATAACACAAAAAAATGACTTTCTAGAACTTTGTAATCAGTTGTACTTTTCTCATTTCTCAACAAAGAGGGTCTAATAGTGAATTTCTATATAAATTATTATTTGATTTCTCTTGTTATTTAGCTGCTGTTGTGCCTTTTCAGGTGGCACTCTGACACACAGCAGTGTATGTTCTGACATGGACCCTCATCTATTTGTAGTCCTGACAATCCCTGATGGACACACTAATGTCACTCTCAGCGTCAACAGACAGTCAAACTAAACTCACAAGGGTTTTATTACTCACTTGACACGTCTGCAGCAGATGAGCCCCGGCGCCAGTCTCCTCATGCACTCTGAGGAGAGGTTTGTCTGTGACAGGTTGAGCTCCTCAAGTTCTCCACAGCAGCTGATGACAGAGCCCAGCACAGCACCATCCAGAGGAAATAAAGTCATCCTAATAAATTCCATCTTTAAATCCTTCCCAATGGCATCTCTGATTAATCTCTTATTCTGAGTCTCATAGAGCCACTGACACACTCGCAGAACTTCACGTTTATCTCGTCCCAGTAGTGCCTCTTCTGCTTTCTTCTTCACCCAGTCCAGTATTCTCTTTGCTGTCTTCCTCTCAAACTCCCCCATGACTCCTTCCACTGTTTTAAATACAGAATATCTGGCCAGTCCTGCTAAAAATCGAGTGAGAATCTCAAACCGGCTATCTTCACATGAGTCCAACTTCTCAAGCAGCTCTTCGATGCCCCCTGATGAACTGAGGTAGAAGGAGCAGGCAGCCATGAACTCCTGTATGGTGAGGTGGTGGAATGTGTATGTCGTGTGCTCTAGAGTGCTTTCTCTCTGAAGGATTTCTTTGAGGAACCCTGAGAGGAATGGAGAGGAGAGGACTGGCTGGAGACCAAAGGTGGACATCTCCATCTTGTCATAAAACACAAGAGTCTTGTTAGCCACCCCGTAATAAGCCATCTTTCCTAGTTTGACCAGAATCTCTCGCTGGTCATTGGCTTCTCGCTTGTGATTGGTGAGGATGTTGTGAAGGAACATCACAAAGAGCTCAGTGACAGTCCTGGGGGAAGCTCCTCGCTCTTCTTCAGGTGTCATGAAGTGGCTCTTCAGCACAGAGCATATAATCCAGCAGTACGAGGGGTTGAAGCACATGGTGTACAGGATGGCGTTCTCCTCCACATACCGAAAAGCCTCAGAGCCCTGATCAGCATCACCAAAGAACTTCTTAAAGTACATCAGCCTTTGTTCAGGGAAGAACCCCAGGATCTCTGCAAACTGATCAACTGTCTCCATGTCCAGTGTCTCCAGGGCTGTTGGTCTGGTTGTAATCAGGACTGTACAGCCCTTCAGTAATGTCCCTCTGACCAGGCTAGTGACCAGGGTGTGGACAGGAAAGTAGTCATCTGGGTTTGAGCAGAACCTCTCCTGTGTAAAGTCCAGTTTGTGTTTGTACTCATCTAGGCCATCAAATATAAAGAGGAGAGATTCTGGTTTCTTCAGGATTTCTGTCAGTTTTGGGTCATTGAGATATTTATAGTGCCTTACAATCAGCCTGGTTAGAAACATCTGTGGTTCTGTCTCTGTGTCTAGTAGGTTGAGCTCCCTGAATTTAAACAGGAACACAAAAGCAAACCTCTGGTACTGAGTGCCTCTGGCCCAGTCAAACATTATTTTCTGGACCATGGTGGTCTTCCCGATTCCTGCCACCCCACTGACCACCACAATGTGAGAGTCTGTCACACTTCCAGGACTCCTACTAAAAAGCTGCTCAGTCCAGATTCGCTCACATTTCATTTTTGTTCGCTCCTCTATTAGCTCTGCATGTTGTCTTCCCATCTTTTCTAGTTCATAGTGCCACTCACTGTAGGTTCTTTTGAACTGTTTAAAGAATACCAGCTCTGTGTATCGAGTCTCAAAGGCCACAGCTCTGGTGCATGAATCTCCAGAAGCCTGATCCTCCAGAGTTCTTGTAGATTCAGACACACCACCTCTGTGTGTCTCATGGAGGCCTGAAAGTGATAAGGAGAACTTGTGAAAAGAAAAAAAACTTGCCAGCTGATTCAGCACCTTGCTGTCAGGGTCACTGAACTTGAAGAGATAGCTAACCTGTGGTGCGGTAGGAGATTACAGATATTGCCCAGGTGTCTTTTAGGGGGATAGGGTGATCCCGGGAGGAGACTTCAAGCAGACAGATAGAAACAGGTGTGTCATTGTTGGACATGCAGTACACACAAGGCTACAGGTGCACACTGGCCAAAGGCTTCAACCCAGGGTTGAGAGTTGACAACCATTTTCAGGTCCTTGTGGACCTTGACAGTGATTCTTACAATTCTGTGGTGGAAGAGCCCCAATGGGTCACTTGAAAACCAGTCACCCCAGAAAGACAAAAGCAGTGAGAGTACAGGACTCAGTCATCAGAGGGATTGAGATTTAGGTTTGTGTTCTTGTGTGGTCAGACTCTTGTATGGTGTGTTGTCTACCTGATGGACAGTTGGGATACCTCCTTGGATGGGAGAACAGGCTCCTGGCATTAGGGGCATGGATTTAGTGCTTATTGGCCATATTGGAACTGAAGACAAATGTTTGGGCAGAGTGACACTTTGACAATCAAGGAGTTAAGTGCCAAACTGAGGAGTGAAACTGAAACTGTGGTCAACTCTGAAGTTTTGTCTTTCAGTCCATATAAGACTGACGGGATTAGAAAGTTTAAATGAGTGGCTCATCTTGGGGTAGGATAGAAGGGCACAGGTTTATGGGGCATTGGGAAACCTTGACAAGATGTATTGGATCAGGAGGGACACCGATGTGGGAGTGTGGGGGATGTTAGGTAGGACATATAAGTAGATAACTCAAAGATCTGGTGGAAAGAGGGTAGAAGTGAGGTTAGGACAGGCCTGTTCACATAAATGGATACCAACAGCAGTGTAAAAACAAATACAGAAACAATTCAGAAGTTTCTACTCAAAGAGTCAAAGATAATTGAGTAAAACATTTAAATCACTGGCCTTAAATGCAATGAAAAAAAAATAAACTGTATGAGTAGTTCTGCATCAAATAAATAAATGGTGGACTGAGAATGTATTCTGTCTCCATCCTTTTCTACAGATCTTACTATGTTATATATTTAATTTTAAATAGATACATTTGACATTTTCGCCTATCCATCAACAATGAATAACCCATAATGACAAAGTGAAAACAGGATTTATTAAATATCAAAAACCATAATCTCTTATTAATACAAGTGTTTAGCCACTTAACTAAATACACTGAAGAAGCTGCTTTGGCAGCATTTCCAGTTTCAAATCTTCTTGCTAAGTCTCTATAAGATTTGCACACGTGGATTTGTTTAGTTTATTTTATTATTCTTGGCAGATCCTCTCAAGCTCCATTAAATTAGATGGTAAATGTCTGTAACCTGCCATCTTCAGGTCTCTCCACACATTTTCTATGGGGTGTAAGACTGGGCTTTAGTTGGCCCACTCAAGAACACTCAGAGACTTGTCCAGAAGCCACTCTAGTGTTGTGAACTGTATGGTTTGGGTCACTGAACAGTCACCCCAGTCTCAGGTGGAGTGATCTCTACAGCAGGTTTTCTTCATTGACCTCTCTGGATTTGTCTGCATTCCCTCAATTCTGGCCAGTCTCCCTGTCCCTGCACCACCATAGCAAGATGTTGTCATCACCAACCTTCAGTATAGGAATGGTGCTACAAAGATAATGAGCAGCACCTGGTCTTTGACAGACAAAGTGCTTGAGGTTCAGTTTTTGTCTCCCCAGACCAGAGATTCTTTCTTCCTCATGTGCTCAGAGTTTTTTTTATTGTCAAATGCCTTTTCCTTAATAAGGGCTTTCATCTAGCAAATCTCCAAAAGATGCCTTACTGATGGAGTGCTGCTGAGATGGACATCCTTCCATCTCAGCAGAGGACATGTGAAGCTCTAAGAGTGATCTTTGGATTGTTGGTCACCTCCTTGACTGAGGACATTCCTGCCCAGTTACTCAGTCTGACTGGACAGAAAAAGTCTATTAAGAGTTCTGGTGTTTCTGCTGTCACACATGTGCGAATAGGGGGGTGTTGTGTGGACCAAGTAAAGGTAATTCCACGCCAGGCCAGGGGAGGGTGGGGTGCACTAAACCTTCTCCTTCTATCTCTACAGACCAGCCGCAGGAAAACCTATCTGAATCAAGATCGTCACTTTCGGTTCCAGCACCCAGAAGAATGTCACTTCCGGCCTTCCAGAAGAACGTCACTTCCAGTTCCAGCACACAGAAGAACGTCACTTCCGGTCCCGGCGCCCAGAACAATGTCATTTCCAGTTCCGGCACCCAGGCTGATGCCAGAGAATCATCACTTCCGGTCACCCTACATAACTTCTGGTTAACACACATCACTTCCTGTCTGACCACTTAAAACCACCATCTTTTCCAACCTTCATCAGTTCTGTCTTGGACTCTGTACAATCAACAACTCTGTTGAATGAAAAAGAAAACCTTTGCAGCTAGGAATATTATACAGGTAGCTGTCCCAAACCTTTTTACGTGTGTCAAGTCTGTTCCTTTTTACAGTGGCGTAGTCGGCAGGATGATGGCCTCCTGGAGAGATCAGAAGGCAAACCTAAACCAAGGCTCGATATACGCTTATAATCCAACAAAATATCAGATGTGTAAGTACTGCTCCCGAGTTGCTGAGTGGACGTCAGTTGGGGTGTGTCGGGGAAAGCTTGAATATGCTTTGACCCATCATCCTGTTAAAGGTCCGTGGAAAAATAGCCCTGGGACCCACAAGCAAGAGCCAAGTGCGTCAGGCAATGCATTAAGTACTTATTATGGCCTCCCAGGTGTGGGGACTGCCCCTACATATCCCATGAAGGACAAGCCCTTTAATAAAGGTGGGAGAAACACAGGATGGCAGGTGAAAAACATAATGACTTGGACATTTAACCCGTCTAAGGCAACTAAGAAACAGGCTGTGGCTTTATGGGCTATGGTGGTTGGTTGGTTACAGCCCCATAGAAAGTCCAGCCACCAAATAGCGGAGCAGGTGGCCTGCGCCTTACTCCTCAGAAGCCTACCCAGAAAATTCGCCCAGCCAGCCTGGGAATATACAGATATTGTCTCACTAGCACAGACAATAGATCACCTCAGTGCAGAAACTGGCTTGGGAGTGTCAGAATGGGACTATAATGTGAGGCATGTTCTAGTGGACCCTTGGATGCGCCAACAGGCCCTGCAAAGCAACAAAGGGGTCTGCGAGATGATGTGGGAGGAGGCACGGTGCGCTCTCGCTATTCCACTGGCCTTTCCACATATGGGAGAAGTACTAGTCAATGGAATTAAAGTAATCACTTTATTTGATTCCAGCAGTAACATTTCCATTGTTGCTTGCCATTTGATATTACCGCGACAATGGTGTAAGAATAAGACCTGCATTACCTATATTCACGGGGATGTCCGGTATTATCGATCCGCCAACTGCTTTATATGTCAGGACAGTGTAGTTAAAAAGTCAATGGTGGCAGTAATGAATAATCCTCCCTTCCCCGTGATACTAGGAAGAGATTGGGTTGACATAAATAGCGGTGATACAGGCACTTCTTCTCCTCGATCACTAGGTCTAGTCACGAATGCGGATTCAGCACCCTCAACTTTCTCTACGCCGTGTATACAGCCGACTGAGGAGCGTACTTCGGCCTCTAGTGATGACGAAGAAACACCTGGTATGTCACAACCCGAGACGTCATCATCAAGCACTCAGACGGCTCGGGATGAAAACCCACCCCTTGAGGTCGAATCCGATCCTCTCTCACGCCTGTAATTTCAATTCAGGCAGATGCCGGCTTCATTTAAAGGGAGCAATGGAATGACGACTCCCTTAAATTTGCAAAGAATGCAGTCGCTCTGATAGATGGCCAACGCACCTCATATCCGATGCCACAGGGTCCTCACTTTGTGCTCAATAATGATCTGTTATAACAGGTGGCAGAGCATGAGGGACAGATGAGGTCGCTGTTATTAATACCACGGACTTACCGGTGACAGGTCTGTGAACTAGCACATACCCATCTGCTGGGAGCCCATTTGGGCCCCGAAAAAATACTAGAGAGAATTAAGATCCAATATTTTTGGCCTGGGATTAACAAGGAGGTTCACCGCTTTTGCACATCCTGTCCAGAATGTCAATTGAGGCAAATTTTTAGGAGGGACCATGATCCTCTAGTTCCCTTACCGTTAATAGATATCCCTTTTGAACGTATTCGGGTCGACATGCTGAGACCCCTAGAGCCCTCAGTCAGAGGTCATAAATATATAATGGTCCTGGTAGATTATGCTACCCGGTTTTCAGAGGCTGTTCCACTGCGCTCAGCTACTTCAAAAGCTATTGCATGGGAATTAGTAGGGGTATTTGCACGTGTTGGAATCCCTAAAGAAATCCTGACGGATCAAGGGACTCCTTTTACCTCGCAGACATTCAGGGATACTGCCAAGCTACTTCAAATAAACCATTTAAAAACTTCAGTATATCATCCTCAAACCGACAGTCTTGTAGAGAGGTTTAATCAAACTCTCAAACAGATGTTGTGTAAGGCAGTCAATGAGGACAGAAGGAACTGGGATCAGCTCCTCCCCCTTGTCCTTTTTGCATATCGGAAAGTCCCACAAGCCTCCACGGGGTTCTCACCTTTTGAATTGCTATATGGATGACAACCCAGGAGCATATTACACGTTTTTAAAGAAGGATGGGAGGAAGAGGTCCTCCCATCAACAAATACAGGGTGACACAGATAAACTAGAACTTTTGAAAAACCCAATAAAAATAGAAGAAATCCAACAAAAAAAATTATTGGCAGCAATTAAACCACTACAACTTGCCTTTTAAGAAACAGTAATCCAAATTATCAATGTCTGAAAATGATGTCCTGTAGATGGCGTCCTCCTGTACGTATACATTCTTCCAATATGCTGTTGAGGTTCCCCATTGATCGCTGCAACATCTCAGCTGAGATACCACGAATTTCATCTTGAATTCTTTGTTTCAATTCATTCAGTGTCCTTGGCCGAGTCGTGTAGACCCGACTCTTAAGGTAGTCCCACAAGAAAAAATCACAAACAGACAAATCCGGTGATCTTGAGGGCCAGGGAATGTCACCGAATCTTGAGATGACACGGTTACTGAACAATTCTCGCACAGCTACCATTGATTGCCTTGCAATTGATTACTAAATGGTGAGATTGTTTACAGCTCAAGGTCCCTGTTCCACAGTGCTGCCAATTGTACATGGCTGCCACTACGCATTTCAAAAGTTCCCGTTTTTCTTTCTCACCCTGTATATTAGAGTATATCGCACAGTTACGCGATAGATTTGAGAAAATTAGACCCATATTGAAAATGCATATGGAAAAGGCGCAAGCAGCTCAGGCCCGATGCTATAACTGTGGTACGTCTTTGCGGGAGTTCCGCCCGGGAGACCATGTCATGGTTTTAGTTCCTACCTCTCATTTCAAATTACGGGCTCATTGGCAAGGCCCTTATAAAATTAAGGAGAGGAAGGGGATGGTCGATTATTTGGTGAAACAACTGAATCGTTGACCCAGCAAGCGGATTTATCATATCATTCTGCTGAAACCGTGGAAGGACAGGGATTCCGAACCCTCCTCCGGTCAGCTCCGCTCTCTCTTCGCTCATCAATTACACCTTAATTTCAGAGACAATTTGACTCGCCAAAAAACATCAGGAACTCAAAGCAATTATCCTGTCTGTTCCTGAGGTAGTCAGTGAAAATCCAGGTTGGACCTCCCTGGTTGCGCATGACATTGTGACGAAACCTGGGGTTATATTCAAAGAATACCCATACAGAATTCCCGAGGCAAAAAAGTGGAGTTGGAGATCAGATAAATGCTGGAACTAGGTGTGACTGAGGAAAGTTATAGTCCCTGGTCCAGTCCTATCATTACAGTCAGTAAGCCCAATGGAAGTTGGAGGTTTTGCAGAGACTTCTGCCGGCTTAACTAAGTCTCCCAATTTGACGCCTATCCGATGCAGTGAGTGGATGACCTCCTCGAGCGGCTAGGAAATGCCAAATTTTTGACTACTTTGGATATGACTAAGGGATACTGGCAGGTTCCCTTAACGGACTCTGCTAAGGAAAAGACAGTGTTCAGCACCACTAGCGGTCACTGGCAGTATTGTGTCCTCCCATTTGGATTACATGGGGCACCTGCGACCTTCCAATGTCTTTTGGATAAAGTGCTCCGTTCTCATAATTCATATAGTGCTGCCTACTTCGATGACGTTGTCATCTATTCCAACACCTGGGAGGAACACATAGAGCAGGTTGGAGCTGTATTGTGGACACTTGCATAAACTGGGCTTTGTATCAACCTGAAAAAGTGTTACTTTGGGTTGGTTGAGGCCAAATATTTAGGCTATTGAGTGGGCCGGGGTATGGTGAGACCACAGTGTTCTAAAATTGATGCCATTGTTAATTAGTCCTGTCCGATAACCAAGAGGCAATTTCAGGCCTTTGTACCCCGGTTTTCTGAGAGAGCTATGCCCTTGACAAAATTCACAAAGAAGGGTCAACTTAATCAAGTGGTATGGGATGATACATCAGAGGCTGCATTCAGTGACTTGAAACTGGCCCTTATGTCAGCTCCTCTATTAAAGGTGCCAGACTTTTCTGTATCTTTCATTCTCCAGACGGATGCTTCGGACACAGGTCTTGGAGCCATGCTGAGCCAAAGTGTCGATGGAGTTGAACACACCGTTATGCACCTGAGCCGGAAACTGTTGGATCGGGAAACTAGGTATGCAGCAGTGGAGTGGGAGGCTTTGGCTATAAAATGGGCGATTACTCAGCTGAGATATTACCTCTTGGGACGTGAATTCACTCTTGTGACAGACCATGCGCCCTTACAGTGGATGCCCTTGCACAGAGAGTCCAATCCACGGTCACAAGGTGATTTTTGGATCTACAGCCATATAAGTTTTCGGTCATTTATCGCCGGGGTGTTCTGCAAGCCAATGCCGATGCCCTTTCTATGCCATGATTTCTCGGACCGGTACACCCAACCCGATGGGTCTGGGTTGGGGGCGGGCCATGTCACACACATGCGGATAGGAGGATGATGTGTGGATCAAGTAAAGGTAATTCCACACTAGGTTAGGGTAGGGCAGGGTGCACTAAATCTTCTCCTGCTACCTCTACAGACCAGCCACGAGAAAACCTATCTGAATCAGGATCGTCACTTCCAGTTCCGGCACCCAGAAGAATGTCACTTCCGGTTCCGGCACCCAGAAGAAAGTCACTTATGGTCCTGGAGCCCAGAAGAATGTTGCTTCCAGTTCCGGTGCTCAGGCTCATGCCAGAGAAACATCACTTCCGGTCACCCTACATCACTTCTGGTTAACATGCCTCACTTCCTGTCTGATCACTTTAAACCGCCATCTTTTCCAACCTTCATCAGTTCTGTCTTGGACTCTGTATAATCAACAACTCTGTTGAATGAAAAAGAAAACCTTCACAGCTAGGAATATTATACGGGTGGCTGCCCCAAACCTTTTTACGTGTGTCAAGTTTGTTCCTTTTTACAGTGGCGTAGTCGGCAGGATTAATGCCTTCTGGAGAGATCGGAAGGCAAACCTAAACCAAGGCTCGATATACACTTATAATCCAACAAAATATCAGATGTGTAAGTACTGCTCCCGAGTTGCTGAGTGGGCGTCAGTTGGGGTGTGTCAGGGAAAGCTTATTGGCTAACTAGAAAGATTACAAAATGCAAGCTTACGAGGCAACTCAGGCCCCTTTTTCATGAAAGATGTTGACTACAAAGGTGGGAGGGGGTCACCATGTATATAAAATACAATTTAAATGTAAGGCATCTTCAATTAGATGGTGAGCCACAGCTTAGTAAAGATGTTTGGTATAATGAGACAGCATTAGGGGCCAAGGCCTCATATTTGGAACGTGTAAGAGACCACCTTATGACATCAAGTTTCAATTTACATCCATTTAGAATATTACAAACACCAGTTTCAAGGGGGATTTTACAGTCATGAGAGACATTAATTACCTGAACATTAACTGGGCTAACCTTACAAATAACAGAGGAGAAGGACAGGAGTTTACAGACATAACGAGTGACTGTTTATAACTCTGCATCTTAAATCATCTGAGCCACATGCAGTTTCTTCCTTCACCACATGGACAAGGTCCTCCATAAGCCTGTATGTATGTCAACTTGCTTCTGTTAATAATGCAGCCTGTGATGGAGGAGTCATCTGAGAATCTCTGCACGTGGTGAGCATTGGTATTGTACTGGAAGTCTTTTGTGCTGAGAGAAAACAGGAAGGGAGATAGGACAGCTCCCTGAAGTACTTCAGGAATGCACACCACCATTTCTGACATACAGTCCCTCAGCCTCACAAACTGCTATTTGTTTGTCAGGTAGTCCATGACCCAGGAGTTCGTGGGGGCATCAAAATACAAAGTCTCAAGCTTTTCTCCAGTCAATAATGCAGAATGATGTTAAAGACATTGGAAAAATCGAAGGACATGATCCTGACTGTGACACCAGCTTTGTTCAAGTGGGAGTAAACTCTGTGGATCATGGAGATCAGAGCATCCTCAGCATCTACATGTGTCTGATAAGTAAACTTCAGAGGAACAAGATGATCTGAAACCAGAGGTTAAAGCTGTTTGAGGACTAGCCTCTCAGCGATCTTCATGATGTATGTAGTAAGAGCAACTGAAGTCCTCGGGATCACTGGATCACAGCAGCACATGTGAGGAACAGGAGTGCCAGTGAACAGTCAGTGTGGGTTTGGATAAGGAGATCGTGTCTCACTAGTGAGGTGAAGTTGTATAAGGAAGGAACAAAAGTAGACAACTAGAGAAGTGTAATAGAAGTGAGAATTAAGGGCACAGTCTGTCGGTGAATTGACTCAAAGACAATTAGCAAAGAGATGTGGGGTGAGGAACCTTAGTATTACATGTAGGAAGGAAACATTTTAGATTAAAATACACAATCAGAGGTCTGAAATTTGAAAGAAGAAAGGCCTCGGAATTGTAATGAAATGCTCATCACTTACATCAAGACAGTGGACAGGAGCCATGAATAAGACTAGCAGGATGCCAGGTCATATAGCGCCCCCATGTGGAGCACAAATCATGTTAGGTTATACTAAAACTTTATAACACACTGATGAGGCCTCATCTGGAGTATTGTGTGCAGTTTTGATCTTCAGGCACATAAAGTCTGTTGCAGCAGTAAAGAAAGTCCAGAGAAGATCAACAAGGCTGATTCAGGACTGAGAGGTCTGCACTATGAGGACAGGCTGAAGGAGTTGAACCTTTTCAGCTTAAACAGAGGCAGATAAAGATGTCATAAATTAAGTTTTTAACGTTATGACAGTAATTTTTATAGTGGATGCATTTTATTACATTAGATGGAAACTTGATAAGGGTAAATAATGCACAGATGTTAACGTTTTTCTCCAGAGAGAGAACAACAAACACAAGGAAAAAGTGTGGTGGAGAATAGGACTTTCGGACCCTCAAAATCTGACAATGTTATTTTGGAAAATATTAAGAGAATACGATTAGTGAGCTTATTGAGATGAATGGCCTGATCTTGTCACAACTGTTCTAAATTTCTAACTGAGGAGCAAAGTGCTGGAGGAGCTGATGACTGAAGACACAAGACCAGTGCCTTACCTTTAATACTATCATCAATGGAAGTGGGCTGGAGACTGGCCTGAATGTCCTTCAAGAGGTCTGGTCCTGGTGAGATAACAAGAAGAGTCAATTATAACAGTAAAGAGGAAGATTAACAAAAGTATACAGAAGTACACAGTGAGGTATACAACCAGAAAAATATCAAAAACGAAGGTGCACTTTGTCTGGCAACAATGAAGACTTAACGTCTAAAAGTAAAGAACAAACCATCAATGTGTGTCCATATTGGGAGACTGAAATTGACTGTCCAGGAAAGAAAACCAAGGAAATGACACACCAGACAGTATTAGGAACAGCAGACATATTGTGTGTTTATCATGCTGAGGGGAGCAGGAGGCAAAGTGGAGAGCAGGAACTCTTTACTGGGGCCTTAGGGGAACAACAAGCTTCATGGTGATCTGAGGGAGAGACGTCTGAAAAAACAAACATGATGAGCATGAGTGTGTTTATCTGGGGGCATCTAAAGCTCATGTTTACACACATCGACCTCAGGGGTGAGCTAAGGTCAGGGGTGTCAGAAAACAACAGAATCTGTGACTTCCTATTAAAGAAAGAAAAAAAATATATTACTGATCAGCCAGGTGGGCTGTTGGTGTAGGTTTAAAAAGTGTAGAAGAAGAGACATGCCAGTCAAATGTGCAGTCATGACAGGTGGCACTTGGGTGACAGTAGCACACCAGTTACTAAATAATATGGTGGGACCACTGACCTCAGAGAAACTAGAGGAAGTGTTGGCATTGATGGCCATCAAGCAGACATCTTGGTGTAAGTGATGGACCTGACAGTTGTGTCCAGTGGCCTACAGACAGTAATGTTGTGTTTGGTGTTCTTTTGTCTCTCACTTTGTTTTATTTTGTAATTTCTACACATTCAGTGTTTCCCTGTCACACAAAACTCTATTAACTTACCACCCTCAGTCACCTCCTCCAGTATTCTTATAAGGTTTGGTGATGGAAATCTCGCAAGTTCTTCAGCCAGCGCCTCCCACAGGCTCACCAGTACCACACTGTCCATCTTCATTATGTCATTGATGAAGGACTCCACACCTGCTCGCCCCTCACTCTCTTCTTTGGCTTCAAATTTCTGAAAGACAAGTTGGTGACCAGAGGGTCACATTAGAAAAGACCACTGAGAGAGCAGAGCAGAGTGGTCAGTACATTCTGATGACCTCACAATAACAGAAAGACCTGCTATGGAGGGTCAGGCAGTCTCAGATGATTCTCCTGAGCTCACCATCTCTGTTCAGTTCTCTGTGCCTTGTACTGACAGGCAGACCTTCTTACCTTGGCCTCATCGTTGGTGAGGATGTTCTTGGTGGCCAGGTTTTGCAGGATACTCCTGATGTCGTATTCAATCACATAGGCAAGGTAGGGCTTGTAGAACTCAGTGATCTTGAGGAGATCCTCATGAGAGAAGGTTTGGATTACTTTAGGAAACTTCTGTGTTAAACCTGAAATGGAAATAAAAAAGAAGAAAATTCTGAGATGCAGATATGATGAAGGCTCAGGGATAAGAATTTAGTCTGACATGACCACTTATATCACCCCTAACTAGTGGCTTTATCAATTCACACAGTAAATATGATAGAATAACATCAATGACAGGCTGGACTTGTTTCATAACACAGAGGAGCCATGTAAGAAAGGGCAGAGCAGACCCTATTTCAGAGGTGACTGTGCTCCTTTAATATGAATAGTGACGTACTTTACATGTTCTACAACTCTGTGATGGCCAGCATGGTTTGTTCGGTCAGTAATATCACTTCAAGAGAGGACCACCATATCAACAAGATGATTAACAAGACGCTCAATCACTGACCACAATGCTCAGGTTTGGTGGAGTGGATCTTTGACACACTGAATGAGTTCTAATCTCCAAGGCTCAAAGAGAACAGCTGTCTTGGTCACCATAGTGTGGTCAGCTTCCAGCTCCAAAAGAAATACTCAAATCTGACTTTAAAGGAAAGAGCAACCTGTGGTGATCAAATTGAATCAAAATCAATTCCAGTTACAGATCCAGTGCTTTATTTTGTCTATCAGATTTAACCAGAGTTCAATTTGGGGTTTCAAGCCTAAAACAAGAATGTCCTTTTGGATGTCTTGTTGTGTGAAGGTGTCTCCACAGACATGTCAGCTGATCCTTGAATTATGTCTTCATTCTCAGATGACTCGGATAACCACAATGTTGGTACAGTTGCAGTTTTGACCTCCATTTTAGCGTTCAGGTGGTGGTAGTGCAGTCAGCTTCCTGCTTCTCTTCTTATTCTGATGAATTATCAGGCCTTGTGTGCCATAGAATGCCAAGCCAAATGGGACAATACCAACTTGTCCTACAGTGGAGTGGAGCTACTGGCACAGATCACAACCAACTTGTTGCTCCAGTAGTAAATGTTTTTTTTTTCCAACTTTAACACCCCAACTCTTTCATCAGTGCATGTTTGTGCATTATGTTTTTGTGATGTCTTTAATTGTGTTCAACCTGCCTGTGAACTTGTTACAGCACTCTAAGCCTGCACTCCATGAAGAGCGTTATACAAAATAAACTGAATTGAACTAAAATAGTGACTTCCACAGGATCTGCTTGTCTACTTTACTCTTTCAGGCCACACCTCTTCGGAGTAGAAGTGAGTGGAAGCACAGAGCAGTGGCGTCTCCCACAGGCACGTAGCCCTTCGCAAACACCCGAGTAAGTTCAACTGAAGTAAAGCTGACAGCTGACCAGAAGAAATAACCGACAATCGCTCAGCTGGTGGTGGAAACTTAAAGCTGACGGTGTCTTAGTGATTCATCGGAATGCGGAAAATGCCGAAGCACTGCAGTTACTACAAAAAAGGAGAAGATGATATCAGTGCTAAACATAACTTCTATCTGCTCTCTGCCCATTGAGGGCACGTTTATATGTTGTGTGTCCTGCAGTATGTACAGTTCAGGTTTTCTGGCCGACAGTGTGGACAGCTTCACCTTCCAAAATTGTTTAGTTAATTTAGAATTGGTCGGGAAAATATGTGAATTGGAAGACCACGTTAGGAACCTGATAGCAATTAGGCAAACCGAAAATTGGATTGACTCGGTTTGTTTAGACAATTCGGCTACTTCTGATTTGGATTCAGTTATTTCCAGGTCCCACTGTAGTCAGTGCGTGACCAAAGTCAGCACCACTAGTTCGGCCATAGGGTGAGTGGGTAACAGTAAGACGGGGGTCTAAGAAGCCAAAATTTAGTCCCTCTGCACCCAGGTCACCAATTCAGACCCAGAACAGATTCTCAGCACTCTGCAGCGTGCCTGTGGAAACTGAGAATAAGAAAGTGCTCATAATTGGCGATTCCATAGTGCGGAATGTTAGAATTCCAAACTATGTTAAACCAGCAGTTAATGTTAAATGCCACACAGGGGCCAAGATTTCTGGCATAGAGGCTGCATTGGACCGTGTCGCTGACGATGAAGTATCTACCTTATTGCTGCATGTCGGCACTAATGATATTTATTTACAGCAATCTGAGGTATTAAAGAGGAACTTCATCTCTCTATGCACCAAAGCTAAAAGAAAATGTCGAAATTTAGTTGTATCTGGCCCCTTACCAAGATTATATAGAGGGGATGTGATATGTAGCAGATTGCATTCACTTCACAACTGGCTAGAAATTTGGTGAGCAAATAAAAGCATAGCGTTTTTGAATAATTGGGATGGATTTTTCAAAAAAGGTGGTCTTCATCCTAACTGGAGGGGATCTTATGTATTATCCCAAAATATGGCAGCAAAACTGCCTGGTTGACTGATTAGAGCACCATCCAGGCCGCAGTCATGTGATCTTAAATCACAGGCTGTTGTTTATCCCACCTGTTATTTTCCTGAAGCTGTTACCCATAATCCCTGTTGTGGGGCATCCAGTAAATTTAGTCTTGATACAAACCATAAATTAATTGACAACCAAAAAATAAGCTGTATAATTAGACCAAGGGATAAAACCAGACCTCCACCAGGGGCATCTGTAATAGAAATTTAATTCAAATTAAAACAAAAATATATCAGCAGTTCAGAAAGAACCATGCAGTTTTAAATGCTGCTTATTGAACATTCACTCTCTTGGCACTAAAGATGTTTTAGTAAATGATATATATTAAGTACAAAATCTGATCTGTGTCTTCTTACTGAAACCTGGCTTAGTAAATGTGACACTGTTCCCTAGCTGAGGCGTCACCAGATGGATACTCGTTCCTTCATAAGTCTAGAGATTCTGGTCAGGAGGAGGCCTTGGAATAATTCATTGTAACAAAATGCAAATCACTCTAAAAATTTAGGCAACTTTACATCCTTTGAGGCATTCATTTTAAATATTAAAACAGATTCCAACACAATTATAGTGCTAGTCTACAGACCACCAGGGCCATATTCATTGTTCATGACTGAATTTAGCAACCTTCTGTCTGATTTGGCTATAAATTATGATCACGTAGTTCTGATATGGGGATTCTAATGTACACATTGATGTGGAAACTGACACTTTTAGCAAATGTTTTACTTATTTGTTAAATTCAGTAGGATTTTGTCAGATTGTCAAAGGTCCAACTCATAATCATAACCACACATTAGATTTAATTATAACTTACAAAGTTGAAATTCAAAATTTAAATATTACTCCATTAAATGTAGTTATTTCCGATCACTTCTTAATTACATTTGATTTAGTTCTGCCCATGCCAACACTCACAGATTAAAACAAAGACAGTGAGACATCTAGATTGTAATTCTGCTTCAAAATTTATAGATACCTTGAGTAAGTCGAGTGTAATTGTAGAAAACCATTTAGATCAGTTAACATCAAATGTAAACATGGAAAACAGTAATGTGACCTTGAGAGATGCTCTGGACACAGTGGCTCTCCTTAAAACAAAAGTGATCAAAGCACATAGAAACTCTCCCTGGTTTAATGAAAATACTGAGCTCTTAAATTAGAGTGTCGAAAACTGGAGCGCAGATGGAGAACAACAAAGCTACATGTCTTTCAAATTGCATGGACAGAGAGTGTAAATAAATATAAAAAGGCCCTCTTTAAAGCTCGCTCAGAATACTATTCTACATTAATAGATAGCAATAATAAAAATCCTAGGGTACTGTTTAGAACAGTGGCTAAATTAACAAATGGAATTCAGATCAACAGTGCAAAATACCAACAGATATTAGCAGTACAGACTTTATGAACTTCTTCAATGAGAAAATTAAAAATATAAGATCCCTGATCTCAGCATCACAGTACAAACTGCACACTAGCTTAGCAGGCCCTGTCTTACATTGCATTCAGCACTTTAGTAATTTTAATCCTGTGAGCAGGAAGTCTTAACTTTAATTTCTGAAATGAAGCCCACTACTTGTTCCCTAGATCCAGTGCCAACAAAACTAGTAAAAAGTGCAATGGATGTTCTTGCAGCGCCTATTCTAATCATTATCAATGGTTCATTATTGCATGGCACAGCACCAGATTAACTAAAACTGTCAGTCATTAAACCATTACTTAAAAACTCAGACCTAAACCCACACATAATAAATTATTATAGGTCTATTTTAAATTTACCCTTTCTCTCTAAAATACTACAAAATGTAGTCGCCAATTAGCTTCAGTCACACATTACACATTACAATTTATTTGAGAAATTCTAGTCTGGTTTCCGCACTGGTTTTAGTACAGAAATAGCAATAATGAGAGTTGTAAGCAACATTCTGATATCATCTAATGAAGGAAACACCACTGTAATTATGTTGTTAGACTTAAAGACTTGTTGGGATGTAACAGAGCTAAACAGTTTGCTGTATGTCTCTCAGTTATTACTCTTCTGTTCTCCCTGGTAGTTTGGTTAGAGGAGACCCACTGGGTCTTCAGTCCTGCTGTGGGTGTCAGATATCAGAGATGAAATCTAGCTTTAGAAGGTGCTCTGAACTGCCAGACATTGATAATTCTGTTGACAATGGTAGATGGTTTTGAGCACTCACCTTTTGCTTGTATCTGACTATAATACACTAGCTGTCTGGACGGGAGTCTCCTCCATCACCATCACACTAGTTGTGCAGTGTCTTTCTGAAGGTTCATCCAGGTGAGTCCCTCCAGTTCTCTGTTTCAACACTGGTATGCAGCCCCTATAACTGCCCATGCTGCATCTATTCCGGGATAGCAACCATGAGCAGCTCAATACCTCCCCTGGGACACTTGGTGTCAGCCTCCCTGGTGGACGGTGATTCCCCAACCTGTTGCATGGCTCCATGGGTGATGGAGTCCCCCAGAGTCTGGTTGGGGGCTTGGATGGCCGCTAGGGGGAGCATCATGGAGTCAGCAGCATGGCTGGACAAATCTTCAGCCCCACCCGGAAGTGCAATTAGTACCAGGTGGTCAAGCACCTGGAACATTTCCGGGTGGGCTATAAAAAGGGCCAGCCACCACCACTCAATGGTCGGGAGGAGGAGGACTATGCTTGAGGAGGAGTGGTGGTAAAAGGGAGAAAACTGTTGGTGTGTTATGATAGTGCTTTTTGGACTGTGTATTGTCTGTGGGTCACGGTGAAGAAAAATAAAATGTCTTATGTTGTTTCAAATGGGCCTCTGTGTCTATCTGTGTCAGGTCAGGCGCCTATAAAGCGCCTTTGTTACTATATATACAAAAATAGTCCTTTTCTTAAGCTGACGACTCCAGTTGTGGGACCTCATCACCTTGAGCAGGACATTTCAGGGGGTGGCAAAATACACAACTCAAATACATTTTAGCACAGTTTCCCATTTCCAAAGTATTGTGTGTGACACGTGCCACATTCTGACAGTCATTGACGGGATGCCTGGTGTCTTAGTATTACAAGTTGTACAGTAATCTTAGTCCTTTCTTTTTATTTTCTCCATTCTCTGCTAGTGTAATAAGCACAAGACAAGTATCTCTTTCCTTCTTTACTTGCAGTCTCATTGTATGCCTTTTACTTGTGGAGGAGAGCTCTTTGATTGTCAGCTCTAAACAATATACAGAAGAGTCCGGGCCTACAACAGGGTAATTCTCAGAGCAGTCTGACTGAGTCACTGGGGATTTTAAACTGCACGCCTGACATCATGAAAGGGTCTTGTAACTCTCCCTGATTTTCTAAGGTTATGCAAATGCAATACAATTTATTTTTGTATATCCCAAAATCACAACAAAAAGTGCCACAATGGGCTTTAACAGGTCTTGCCTCTTGACAGCCCCCCCAGCCTTGACTCTCTGAGAAGACAAAGAAAATCTCTCAAACAACCCTTATAGGGAAAAAATGGAAGAAACCTTGGGAAAGGCAGTTTCCAGGTAGGTTGGGCGTGCAGTGGGTGTCAAAAAGAAGGGGGTCAATACAAAACAATAAACAGAACAGAACAAATCCTAAATACAGTATAAAAATAAAACATTTACAAGTACGGAGCAGAATTTAACAATAGATGATATCACATAATAAGATTTGGATTTGTTTAGAGTCCTGGAGACCTCAACCATCAAGCTACCTCCCCCATTTGGCCATTCCATGGGTGAAACAGTGCAATCCGATGAAAGGACCCCTCTACCCCATGATTTCTGTGATCATCCATCAGAGATGACTTTATCTTAGGCAAGCAAAACAACTTAACAGGTGGGACGTGGCACCAAGTGCCACATTTGAGTACTGAGAAGAGAAACAGAATAGGTGAGGGTTAGTATCCAATCCAGTATCCAATTATAACTAACTCAGGCTGATTCAGTAAAATTAATGGGGATTCCAACTGAGTTAAATGATGAAAAAATATTGTTGTGATCATTCACTCCAACAATTACCATCTCTGTTTTATATGTTTAAAGATAAGTAATTCTCATCCAACCACTCCTTTAATTCACTGACACAACTAATTAAAGATAACGTCAGATAAACTTCATTTGATTTAAATGAAAGGTTAAACTGGATGTCATCTACATACGAGTGAAAATTAACATTATGTTTCCTAATGAAAGATCCCAATGGAAGCATGTAAAGTGAAAACAGTAAAAGTCACAGTAATGAGCCCTGCGGGACACCAAATCTGACTACTGTGTATAATGATGGAGTCCTGTCAGCATATTTCTATACATATTGGAATTGATTTGATAAATAAGAACTAAACCAAGTGAGCACAGTGCCTGTAAGGCCAATGTCATTTTGTAGCCTGTACAGTAAAATAGAATGGTCAATGGTGTCAAATGCTGCATTTAAGTCGAACAACATAATTACAATGGAGTTTCCTTCATTAGAGGATATCAGAATGTCATTTACAACCCGTGTTAGTGCCGTTTCTGTACTATGAGCAGTGCGGAAACCAGACTGGAATTTCTCAAATAAATTGTAATGCGTAAGGTGTGACTGAAGCTAATTGACGACTACTTTTTCTAAATTAAATAGGCCTATAATTATTTAGTATGCGTGGGTCTAAGTCTGAGTTTTTAAGTAATGGTTTAATGACTGACACTTTTAGTTCACAGGTACTGTGGCATGCAATAATGAACCATTGATAATGATTAGAATAGGCGCTGCAAGAACATCCCTTGCACTTTTTACTAGTTTTGTTGGCACTGGATTTAGGGAACAAGTAGTGGGTTTCATTTTAAAAATTAAAGTTAAGACATCCTGCTCAATTACAGGATTAAAATGACTAAAGTGCTGAATGCAATGTGCAGCTGGGTCTGCCAAGCTAGTATGTGGTTTGTGCTGTGATGCTGAGATCAGGGATTTTATATTTTTAATTTTCTCATTGAAGAAGTTCATAAAGTTTGTACTGCTAATATCTGTTGGTATTTTGCACTGCAGATCTGAATTCCCATTTGTTAATTTAGCCACTGTTGTAAACAGTACCCGAGAATTTTTATTATCGCTATGGATTATTGTAGAATAGTATTCTGAGCGAGCTTTAAAGAGAGCTTTTTTATATTTTTTAACACTCTCTGTCCATACAATTTGAAAGACATGTAGCTTTGTTGTTCTCCTTCTGCGCTCTAGTTTTTGACACTCTGATTTAAGAGCTCTTGTGTTTTCATTAAACCAGGGAGAGTTTCTATGTGCTTTGATCACTTTTGTTTTAAGGAGAGCCACTGTGTCCAGAGCATCTCTCAAGGTCACATTATAATGTGATGTTAACTGATCTAAAAGGTTTTCCACAATTACACTCGACTTACTCAAAGTATCTATAAATTTTGAAACAGAATTACAATCTAGATGTCTCACTGTCTTTGTTTTAATCTGTAAGTGCATTTTGCAAGGGCAGGACTAAATCAAATGTGATTGGAAATAACTTAATTTAATGGAGTAATATTTAAATTTTGAGTTTCAACTTTGTAAGTTATAATTAAATCTAATGTGTGGTTATGATTATGAGTTGGACCTTTGACAATCTGACAAAATCCCACTGAATTTAACAAATAAGTAAAACATTTGCTAAAAGTGTCAGTTTCCAGATCAATGTGTACATTAAAATGTCCCCATCAGTACTACGTGATCATAATTTATAGCCAAATCAGATAGAAGGTTATTAAATTCAGTCATGAACAATGAATATGGCCCTGATGGTCTGTAGACTAGCACTATAATTGTGTTGGAATTTGTTTTAATATTTAAAATGAATGCCTCAAAGGAAGTAAAGTCACCTAAATTTTTAGACATGATTTGCATTTTGTTGCAAAGAATTATTCCAAGGCTTCCTCCTCGATCAGAATCTCTAGACTTATGAAGGAACGAGCAGCCATCTGGTGACGCCTCAGCTAGGTGGATAGTGTCACATTTATAAGCCAGGTTTCAGTGAGAAGACACAGATCAGATTTTGTACTTAATATTATATAATTTACCAAAACAGCTTTACTGCCAAGACAGCGAATGTTCAATAAGCAGCATTTAAAACTGCATGGTTCTTTCTGAACTGGTGATATATTTTTTGTTTTAATCTGAAGTAAATTTCTATTACAGATGCCCATGGTGGAGGGTCTGGTTTTATCCCTTGGTCTAGTTATACACCTTATTTTTTGGTTATCGAGTAATTTAAGGTTTGCATCAAGACTAAATTTACTGGATGCCCCACAACAGTGATTATGGGTAATAGCTTCAGGATAGTAACAAATGAAGGCTTTCAGAATTTATATTACAAATCTTTAGTTCAGCTACTTTACATTTTTGAGAGTGAGGTTAGCTTACTTCCATATGTCATATAGTACCTTTAATATCTAATGTCAGACATTACACTCCACTGAAGTCGGGCCCACCATACTGACTAGTCAGCCCACCACACTCATAGCTTGTGTTTATTTGTTGTGATGAGCGAGCACATGTGCTCGTGTGCAATGCTCGAGTCTCCGCCCCGCACGTTTCACGGGTTGGAGACAGCCAATCAAGGGGCAGGTAAGTACTGCCCTCACTGTAATGCCAGTAGCCATGTCAGGTGCTGGCATTACAGTGATTGGCTGGCCGGAACACGTCATCTGGTGCTGTATATGCAGGCACTGTCATATAATGTTTTAGAGCGTCAGCTCACCTGCAGGCACTGTCATATAATGTTTTAGAGCGTCAGCTCACCTGCAGGCATTGGCATATAATGTTTTAGAGCGTCATTTTTCCTGTAAAATTTATTTTTTGGGGGGGGGTTTGGGCCTGTTTTTGTCAGTCTGTAAAAGTGGTGTGTAACTCGGACAAACTGGTTCCCGGAAGCGACTTAGGAGTCCAAGATGCATCCAGACATCGTCCCCATGCTGTTCCCAGTCCATTTGGATGGTGTTTCTGTCACTTTCTGACCTTTTCCAATGGACCAGACACCCTCCTCTCTTCAGAGCAGGGGGTGCCTGGTTGTCTCCCATTGACTTACATTATACTCGGGTGCTCGGTAGAGCACACGAACATCGTGATGTGTTCGGACCGAACACCCAAACACCCAAACACTTTGGTGCTTGCTCATCACTATTTATTTGTATTTATTGTTTTGTGTTTATTTCCCATTTAGCTATGGCTGTAACTGTAGCCTAATCTTAGCAGTTTCATGATAAAAACTCCAGTTCACTTTACATATTTCTTGTGCAATGCTCTGAATAAACGTTTTCAAAATGAATTGTGATAACCTAAAGATCAGTAAACAACATTTTAAAGTTGTTACAGTGCAGCATTTCTTGTAGTGAGTTCAGTTGCTTCATTTGAAAACTAAGAAAAGTCGCCCCTTATTTTATAGAAAAGAGAGATGGACGGGTAACACAAAAAGAAATAGAACGAGTGAAAAGAAAACTGAACAAGAGCGCTTTAAAATGTCTGAGCAATCCTGCCTGATGTGCAGTGCTTTTTTATGTGGATTACCTGCACAAAGCCCCCCCGACTGCGGACCCTCTTTGACGGCATCACGCTAGCTTGCACTGAGGCCTGCTTTTGTGAAGGGCTGTGTTTTTAAAGGTCGCTCTCATCTGAAAGCTGTGTATCTCATGTGTGTCTTTTAAGGAGCACTGCAGAAGCACCAGGAGCCGAAAAGTAAAAGAGTGATGATAAAAGAACACACTAATATAACATGAACTTACTGTTAACAGAACATATGGGACATTTAAACAACATTCAACTATGCACTGCTCAGTGGAAATCAGATGTGAAGTCAAAAAGATTAAAGCACAAACAGCAAGATTTCAATACAGTGAGTGATAGAAGTCAGCAGTCCACACATTCAACATTCACAAAGCAAATAAAATGTTAAAAATAATAATAACACACACAAGGAATTTGGTTTTGTGCATAAAGTGTGTGTCTTTCAAATTGTTTGGGATGAATATTTTGAAATTCAAGGAGAAAGTCTCCAAGTTTTTCTCACCAGACAGAGAAGCAATGTCTTCATCTGATCTTCCTTTCCTGGAGATCATTGACACAAACGCCTCAAACAAGCCATCTTCACTCATCTTTAGGTTTTATGGTTTAAATGACTGATTGTCTCTTCTAAAGACTCCTTTCACCAAAGTTCAAGTGAGCTCTCAGCAGGCTAGGACTGTGGAAACAAAACAGAGAAGACATTAAAATTAAAAGAATGTCAAGATCTGAGTAGGGAGACAGCAGACTTAGGTGTCACTCATTTGAACACTTAAAGGACATGATCTCCATGTGAAGGTCCACAAACATCTGAGCTTTTAGAAACTTAACAAGAGACTCAGGAGCTGAACTCCAGTTGTGAACCTCGAGTAAGAATAAAACATACTGTATTTGTGACATGTCAACTCAATGACTGTGTCCTCTCTTATCAGTCTGGAGCCCCTTAAGGTTCTCCAGTGGATGTGGGAGCCTGCAGGGGTGAAGTCACAGGAGGTTGTCCTCACGTTGTATGACAGTCTTAACACCTTTGGTGGTGTGGCAGTAGGGGGCGCTAATGCTCCCTTGAACCCTCAGGTACCACACAAGACACTGGATAAAAGCCCAGTATTCTTTATTCTTCTTTACAGTGCACCAAGCACCTTCCACACTACTCATAAATTCACAATTAATCACTATAAACTCTCCTCCTCGCCCAGACACTTCGCCCTCCTACCTCCCAGCTCAGCTCAGTGTCTGGACTGGCCCGTAGTCCTTTTATAGCCCCTGACCCGGAGGTGTTCCTGCCCAATTAAGTTCACAGTTCTTTATTACTTCCGGGTCAGGGTAAACAGTCCTTTTCTTCAACCCGGGAGCACGTCGTTCCTTCCTGTCATGTGACCGTGACATACTCCCGGGTTATAGGGCACACAAGAGCCCATGAGCCCCCCTACAGCGACTCCCGGTTGTCCCCAAGGTATCCAGCAGGGCTGTGTAAAAACACTACATAGTCCATGAGGCCCTGCTGAAACTCGGGGCACGATCCTGCTGTCGGGAGAGCTCCTCCTGGCGGCCTGGGGGTGAGGGTCGGAGCACGAAGCCGGCAGTCATCCACAGTGGAAACAGAGCTTCTACAACTACACAGAGAAGCTTCAAATTCACTGTCAATCACAATAAATGGTGAAGTAACAGCCTCTCTTAGAATTGGCATTATAAAATCAGATAGATTACTTTACATTAATTGATATTTCATTATCTTTTTAATAACTTCACTTTATAAACAAAAATATGGTTTCATTTTTTATGTCCTTCAAAATGTCCCTTCCTTGAGACATTCATAGATGTGCAATACAATGTGTTGTGTAGACCCATCTATTGTTCATCTTTTGGCAATAATGAACTGGAATATTTTCCCTTTGACATCTAACAGTGAGATTTCTCTGAAGAAAATTAATTTCTTTAGGAACAAAGTATCCCTCTAGAAGAAAAAGTAGGAACATCAGCCTTGAACACTGGCAGAGTGCCTACAACACCTTAGATATCTTACTCAGAGCCTGCAGACAGTTTTTGTACATCTTATACATGGTGCCCGATAGTCCTGGTGCAGATCCTGCTTGAGCTTTTTCCATTACTGCCCTTACTTCTTCATTGGTGAAATCTGCTGTGCTGTAAGGTGTGTGTGGTTTAAAATTGGTAATCAAAGAGGGCATTCCATTCTGGGTTCCCCATGTGCTCCTGTTACCTTCTCTTCTACTTCTTCCTTACAGCTCACCAGTTTCCCACTTCTTGGCTTTTCCTGGAGTTCATGAGTGTCCTTAGCTTATGAAGCATTTCACTGTCTCCTCCTGGGACCTGCTGATAGCCTGATTGTCTTACCTTCCTTGAAGCCAAAGTCATCACCACATGCCTGACACACAACCTGTACCATGGCATTATTTTTCTTGGTGTCATCTCCTTCCAGGCTGCTATACGTATGTCTTCATCCAATTGTGCCCATTTACGATATACTTCTGGTGATAAATTCGGCCATGGCTTAATCTCAAAATCCTCTATGACTTCAGATTCAGTATCTCTTCTTGTGCTCTGTGCAGATTCAGCAAAGAGGTCCGGAGCTCTGTGGTTTGCCTCTTGGCCCCGATCCTCCATTGACTTACGAGTCTTACTAAGAGTTGACTTTCTGGGGGATAGTAAGTGCTTTGCATGGTTGAATTTGCTCATTGCACTTGGACTTACTGTACTTTGGTGAATCTTTTCACCTCATTTATTCTTGAAGACTCTTGCCCCATCCAAACTTATATTCTTGTATCTTGTCATGAACCTCAGGCATAGGTGGCAATGAAGGTTTGAGTGGTAAGTCCATTTTATCATTCTTTGCCACAGGTGAATCTGACTTGGAGAAGTGAGAGTATGACATTTCATCTCATCTGTTTGCAGATAATTACAAGGAACAATATTGTTTTTGAACTTCTCCAGGTTGTGCTGGACCTTGTTCCCTTTTTGGAAATGAGGGCTATGCACTCCACATCTAGCATCAGTGTAAGTTTTTGTTTTCCCTCGAAGGAAGATCATCAGCATTGCAGTGAAGAGGATGAGGAAAGACATTGAGATGTATTTGTATTTTTCTATGATGAAGGAGAAAACATGTGTTGTTATAGTATGTGGTGTTGGATGGTACATTGGAAGACATTTTGAGAGACTGCAGGTCTCCAGGTAATTAACTGTAAGATAACAGACTGAATGAAGCTTTTGAGATCACATTGCAAACTTTCAATGCCCTGTTTGCAGTCAGATGGTATACAGAGATGTGTATGTGATATATTATGTCACTTGTGTTCAGAAATGCTGCAGTCTGCAGATGTGAATTCACGGTGTTGTCTGACACAAGGGTGTACAGATTTCTGAATCTGGTAAGACTGAGATAAGGAAATGTATGACAATCTAAGTGGAAATTGAAACAGTGAAGGTAACTTCTGGCCACTTGCAATGTTAATCAGTCAGAGTTAGTGTATAACTATAATTCTAGACAGCTACTTCAAATAGACCCCACACATCTATTACCAGTTTCTCTCAGGGTTCAGATGGAAATGGCAACGGTGTAGAAAAGGGAATTGGCTGTCTGATGAGACGTTTTGCACAGTTGACGGTTTTTTAACATGAACTTCAACCATGTCGTCTATACCTGGCCACCAATAGCGTTAACACACAGGCACTATCTACTTTACACGTATATTTGGTGACATAGACAAGAGAATACAGCCAACATGTGACTCTGAGAGAAAGGAGCAATGAGGCAAGCACCTCAGAACACATAACAATCTTGTACACTGAATTAATCTCGTAGTCAGAAATATAGATGAGTAACTGTATCAACAGCATTAAGATAAGGTGGCTAACCATTAGTAATCTGAGTTCACAGGACAGATAATTCACTGTATAATGGAGAGGCATTGGATTTTATCGATTTTATAAACAAATAACATTCCATACAAATAAGTCAAGTTTTACAAGACTTGGTTCAAAACAAATCAAATGTCACCTATGATAAAGAGAGCTAGGCCAGCAGAGTAAAACTTTAAGTTAGTAAAAATAAATAAATAGATAAATTAATAAATTAGTAAAAATAGAGAAAGAAAAAAAGAAAAAAAAGGAAAAAAAGAGGGAAAAGAATCTGCTTCCTCAATTTAAATGCTTATTCTAAAAGATATTGATTAGATCCTGCCAGGTTTTGAAAATGTTTGTACAGATCCTCTAAGAGAGAATTAGATTTTTTCCAGCTTCAAATAGTAAATACCATCAGTTACCCACTGACTTAAAAGAGGAGAGTTAGGATTCTCCAATAGTGAAGTAAAGGGAAATACAGTTTGTTTGTCCTTCTCCACTTCAAGCCCCTCTATGGGCCCACCAAAAAATGCTGTTAGTGGATTAGGAGGGATTGGGACACCAAGGCTGTCTGAGAGGCATTTCAAGATTTTGCTGCAAAATGATGTTAAGTTGGTGCAGATCCAGAACATGTGGCCCAGTGAGGCTGGAATTTGATTGCAACGTTTGCAGGTTTGATCTTGCACTGGAAACATTTTGGACAATTTTAAATAAGACAGATGTACTCGATTTTTCATTTTAAGTTTAATAATTCTACGCTTTGCACATATGGAGCTCGAGTGAATTCTTTGCATTGCTTCCTTCCACTCCTTTTCTGAGATATTGAGAGAGAGATCCTTTTCCCACTGTCCTCTAGGATCTTTAAAAGGGAGGGACAGTAAAATGTTTTTATGTATTACAGAAATGTTGTCTTCAAGACTGATCTATATTTTTTCAGGAATAGAGGTTGGTGGGAGGTGAGGAAAATTTGTGAGGTTCTGTAAAAGAAATGTGTTGCTGGAATGTAAAATTTGGATTGTAATCATTTATAGGATACAAAGATGTTGTCTTTGTACAGACCTCTAAGTGATTCAATCCCAAATGCTTTCCATACATTAAAAACTGCATACATTTGAGAGGTTGGAAAAAGGTGGTTCTCATGCAGAGGTACAGAGATAAAAACTTTCTACATTGGTTCCATATTCTGAGTGAGTGAAGAACAATTGGGTTGGTAGTATTACTTGCATTTATTGGGATACAAAGCAAAGAATATAAAGAAGTACTGCAGGATTGTATTTGTGTTGCAGACCAAGCCTGTATATGTTCATTTATTTGTTTCCATGTCCAGGTTTTTATAGCTTTTATGTTTGCTGCCCAGTAATAAAACTGAAAGTTAGGTAGAGCCATGCCAACTTCTGCCTTAGGTCTTTGTAGAGTCACCTTTTGGATATATGGATGTTTTCAATTCCAAATAAATTAGGCTATGGTTGAATATAATTTTTTTTTAAAATGATTTATTGATGTATATTGGAATGTTTTGAAATAAAACAGAAGCTTAGGAAGGATATTCATCTTAACAGTGTTAATTCTTCCAGCTAATGTGAGATGAAGGGTAGACCATCTAGGCAAATCTTGCTAAATTTTTTCCATACGGATAGCAAAATGCTGCTGATGAAAAGCTTTATGTTTACTTGTGATGTTTACTCCTAGGTATTTAAACGGATCTGCAATAATAAAAGGTAGAGTGTCTAATCTAATATTGTGTGCTTAAGAATTCATTATTATATTAAATAGGTGTCAAAGATTGGAAGCTAAGTGTCTGACTTTAATAAGTCCTGTTTGGTCTTGTGATATTCCTGAAGGGAGTACTTTCTCCATCCTTCCAGCTAGGATTTTGGAGAGTATTTTAACATCATTATTCAGAAGTGAGATTGGTCTGTATGATGAACATTATAATAAGTCCTTATTTTTTTTAGAAAAGATGGTAATTAATACTTGGTGCAAAGTTTGAGGTAGAATTTTATTGCTGCTAATAAAAAGGGAGCTAGCTGAGTGGAGAATTTCTTCAGCAGGGTAGCCATTAGGGCCTGCTGCTTTTCAACTCTTAAGTGACTTTATCATGTAGCATCTAGTAATTCTGATAGTGCCAAAGGTGTATCCAATTCCTCTGCACTGAGTGTATTTAGTTGTGGATTCTGTAATGCAGAAATGCATTAGGTTGTGTCTTGTCTTCTTTAAACTCAGTAGAATATAAGGACATATGGTAGTCTCTAAATGTGTGCATTATATTTTTATGGTCAATGATTTTGTCTCAATCTCAATCACCATGTTGGTTATTGCTGGTATTGAATTGTGAGCTTCCTGCTTGTGGATTTGTTGAGCTAAAATCTTATTAGCTGTTCGGTTTCTTTATTTGTTGAAGTTGAGTTCTGAATGCAGAGCCTGCCTTTTCCTATGAAGTGACTCACTTGGACACCTGGCATGTTCTTCATCTATTCTGGTAATTTCACTGATTAACTCTGACACCTTCTTGGTTTTCTGTTTAATTCTATGGGAAAGATATGAGATAATTTGTTCTCTTAAGAAAGCCTTCAAGGTTTCCCAGAGTATTCCTGCAGAAACCTCTGAGGATGTATTTCTCTCTAAAAAAATGTATTTGTTTTGATATAAATTCTTTAAAGATCTCATCTGCTACTAATAAACATGGGTTAAGACGGCAGCTGCGAGATGAGTATGTGGAGCATGATGTTTTTATCTCCAAAATCAAAGGGCTGGAGTATAACAATAGTGTCATACTTACAAGATTTAATAGTAGGCAGGAAATTGTTATCCATAAAGAAATAATCAATTATTCAGTAGCAGCACAGGTTAGTAGAAGGAATATGCTGTTGAGTTTGAGTTTAGAAAACTCCAGGGGTGTGATAAGTTGTGGTCGGTTACAAACTGTTTAATTGTTTTTGCAGTGTTAGATGTCAATGCCCAAATGGCAGAAGACCTATCTAGGTATGGATTTAAAGTCCCCAGCCATTATAATTTTATGAATGTTTGAAGTCCTTATCATTCACATTGGGTGCATAGATATTTATCAAAATCACTTTACAGTTAAATAAATTACCCATGATAATCACACATCTCCCTTCAGGATCAGATACTACATCTGATACTGCAAATGAGATTGTTCTATATATAAGAATTCCCAAACCTCTAGTTTTCTTTGTAAAGCTGGAATGGAATATTTGTTCAGTCCAGTCTGTGTGCAGCTGAAACTTATCCTTGCTTAATAAGTGGGTCTCCTATAAAAATACTAGTTTAACGTTAAGTCCTGTTAGGTGAGAGAATACTTGCTTTCTCTTTAATTTGTGATTCAGACCTTTAACATTCCAGCTCATAGTTAACTGTTTTGTCATGGAGACATTGCTTCTTAACCTTTCTTGTCATTTCATAGTCTTAACTGAAAGTGAGACAGCTTTGACCTTAATTTCCAATTTTCCCAGGAGTTATTGCCATGTAGCCTATTGTTGCATTGGCACATATAATTATAAGGATTAAAAGGACAGATTAGAGATAGGTTTCTCAACCCCCAATTTTGCTTCCCAACATGAAGCTCAACCACACTTCTCAAAGTCCCAGTCCTCTGACATTCCTAGAGGCAGAGCACATCCAAAATGAAACAAGCCCGGCAGCAGCAGAGTATAAGGATAATAATAAAATATAATCTTCAACAGTCTTCACAGAGTAAACCCATGGAATGATGCTAAACATTAGCCATGGATAAGCTTAGTAAGACCTAATACAATAAAACCAGGGTATAATGTTAAACAATCTACTTTTAAAAAATATATATTTACACATACATACATATCTTCTTATATAATACCGTGGCTGTCCGTTTGCCTGTCCAGGATTTTAAATCACCTGTAGCTCACAAACCGTTTGACCGATTGACCTGAAATTTGATACACAGATACTACATCAGTCATTACCCAACCCGCTATATCCAAACACAGGGTCATGGGGGACTGCTGGAGCCAATCACAGCCAGCACAAGGGTTCAAGGCAGGAACAAATCCCCTGTCAGGGCGCCAGCCTACTTCAGGACACCCACACACCAAGCACACACTAGAGACAATTTAGGCCTGCCTATACACCTAACCTGCATGTCTTTGGACTGTGGGAGGAAACCTGAGCACCTGGAAGAAACCCACTAAGACATGCGGAGAGCTTGCAAGCTCCACTCAGGGAGGACCCGGGAAGTGAACCCAGTGGCGCTCCATATACTACTTGGAGTCTAGTATCTGTTTTCAGAGTGATGATTGGCCTTCAAGGTTATTCCTCTTTTAATTTTTATTTTATTTTATTCTAGAATCAACTCTCAGCAGCAGGCTGCAGGGCTTCCGTGTGGCACATGTGCATGGATGCCGTTCTTGCCACCTTCGCCATCACTTCCCCTATCTCTTCATATCTTAAATCATTCTTGTGGCAGATTGAAGACTTAAGTACCAGCTTAAGAGAAAAATGAAGGAAAACAGTAAGTAATTGCTTAGCCCAGCATGCTATCCACATGGACAGGAAATTTCAACCCCACAAGCAAGCCCTCCATTTCTTAACAGCCCACATACATCGAAGATCTTTTTTATCAATTGTGGAATACAGTGCTTTCAACTTTTGTGTTGTGGTACTTTTTATAACTTAATAATTGTATAACTAGCACACCAACACACCTTTATAATGAATTTTTTTTTTATTCTCTTTATTTTCCTTTTGCCCTGCCAAGAATTCTGGAGGGGGCATGAGAGTACAGCCATTCCATATACTTGTGTTTTAAGGACTTAGATAAGGTTTATGACCATGTTCCTCAAGGACATCTGTGGGGGTGCTGGGGGAGTATGACGTTCCGTAGCCCCCTAATAAGAGTTATCCGGTCTCTGTATAATCACAGTGAGAGCTGTGTCTGCATACTCTGAAACACACCAACACCACTTCCAGTCTGTGTGTGACTCCACCAAGGCTGTACTTCGACTCCTATCCTGTTTTCATGGACAGCATATGAAGACGTAGGCTGGGGGGTCCAGTTCAATAACCTTATAATTGCATCGATAGTTTTTATAGGCAATGTGGTCCTGTTGGCTTTATCTGGCTGCAAACTCCAACATGCATTTGGAAGGTTTGTGACCGAGTGTGAAACGCCAGGATTGAGGATCAGCAAATTCAAATCTGAGGTCATGGTCCTCAGTAGGAAAAAGGTGGACTGTTCTCTCTGAATGGGAGGTGAGTTACTGCCTCAAGTTGGGGAGTTTAAGTACCATAAGTGAGTGAAAGAGGGATGGCGAGAGCGACAGACAGATTGTGGTTGTGAATGCAATTATTTTGGTTGTT
Source organism: Polypterus senegalus (assembly GCF_016835505.1). Taxonomy (NCBI): domain Eukaryota; kingdom Metazoa; phylum Chordata; class Cladistia; order Polypteriformes; family Polypteridae; genus Polypterus; species Polypterus senegalus. Next base: position 188,910,868 of record NC_053161.1, on the reverse strand, counting down.
ATACTGATCTGTAGTAGTTAAAAAGACGCTGAGTTATAAGACAAGGCTTTTGATTTTCCAGTCAGTCTACATCACTACTCTCACCTATGGTGATAAGATTTGAATAATAACTGAAAGAATGAGATTACAGGCAGCTGAAATGAGCCTTTTCCACAGGGTACCTGGGCCCTCCCTTTGGGATAGGTTGAGAAGTGCAGACATCTGGGAGAGGTTTGAAGTAGAGACTCTGACCCTTCAAAATTAGGGGATCCAATTGAGGTGGTTTGGGAATCTGATATGGATACCTACTGGATGCCTTCCTGCGGAGGTTTTATGGACATGACCTGCTAGGAGGGAATTCTGGGGATGACCCAGGGCTTGCTGGGAGGAAAATATCTCCCAGATGGCCTAAGAATGCCTTGAGGTAGCACAGTATAAATTTTCATGTGTGGCTGGGGAAAAGGATGTATGCGTGCAACTGCTAAGACTTTTACCCCACCATCTAGGCTTTGGATATGCGCTGGAAAATAAAATTAAATGTGATTAACAATACAGCAACATTAGATAACAGCATTTATGACGACGCTTTGTTGCTTCGATTACCAAGCACAACTTGCCTCATTCCTCTTTCATGGAACTGAACCTGGCTGAGATAAACTTAGCTTGTCAATTTGGGCCAGGCTGACTCACTGAGTGAACTTTGTGGCATATCACCTCATGTTCACAGTGACAGAGTGCTGACTGGAGGACTAAGAAAATATGATCTGAACATTTCAAAGTATTTAAAGTTTAAACATGAAAACAACAACCCTACACTTCATTACAACCCATAGAATTCTGACAGAGGAGCACAATGGAGCAGAGATGGAAGAGTGGAGAAAAGCTATTATGTGGAGTTTAGAAGCAGTTAGATAAAGCTTAGGGCAAGAAGAAAACTGTAGAAATGACCTCAACCACTCCAGAAAAATGAGGGATGTCACTGGTGACGGCATTTCCTGGAATACAGTAGCTGGACCACCGATGACATAACATAGTCGTTTTTTTTTTCCTAAATCCATTAAACAGATATTCACAGCACATATGGGACATCAATTGCTTCTTAAATACATTGAGGGGTTCAGCAGGACAGACGAAGATTTGCACCTTGTTCCACCAACTAGGAACTACATACAGTAGAAAATAGGAAGTGTAGGAAAAGAGTTTGGATTGAGACTTGATGCCATGCACAGGTGGTATCACCAGACGCTGTTCACTGGCAGACCTGAGTGGGCGAGAAAGAGCAGAGCACCACACCAGAGTCTCCTTCTACACAGGTGCTGACCCATTTGGTATCTTGTATTAATCCCCCAGGGAAAATTGTCTTTTCATATGACCTTTTGAGGTCAGAGTGCAGTGTCAGCCATTGCAGGTTAAGGGTCTTGCTCAAGGACCCAACAGAGTAGGATTCCTTCAGGCAGTAGCGGGATTTGAACCAGCAACCTTCCAGATGCCAGTGCAGACCCTTAGCCTCTGAGCCTCCAAGGATATCATTACCAGCCTCTTATTTTATTATTTAAACAATCTTTGGGTTTAAGAACAATTACCTGGCATATAAAGGTTATTTTTAACTAAGACTGGTTCAGGTTTGATGTTAGTACATTAGAACCTTGAACAGTCAGAGAGCTCGTCTGGTCCTGAGTCAGGCACTGCTTGTGGCCTTTACATCAACACCATCTTATTTAATGACTGCTAATGAAATCTGCCTGTGTCTTCTCTCAGAATGGGGGCTCCCTGAACATCAGACACAAAGAACTGCTAAAGTGGGTTTGAAACTAATGAACTGGTGAGATTTCTTTAAACTAAAATGGTAAGTTTAAAAGTGAAATGAAGTAAAAAAGAAACAAAACCAATATTAACTCTATGACCATACAGCATGTTTGATGGAAGTCTCAGGGTATTTGTGAAAAGACCAAACAAGACCAATAATAACTAGAAACTGCCTGCCTTGAAGTACAATGAGTGATGAATTGGTGCAGGGCCTGTCACAACCACACAGGTGAAACCACGTGATCTGTCAGAACTGCACTCAAATTAGACCAGAAAAACAGGATTTACAGGAAACACAAGGCGGCACCTCAACTTACAAGCATGGTCTTCTCAGGTACTGCAATTATGGGCCACTTCATCAATCTGTGACAAAGCTATCAGCTTGTAATGCTTTAACACAGAAAACACAATGTAGATGTGTTCAGGAGGGGCTTCATTGTCACATATCAAAGACACAGGGGGTCTGAATGAACAAAATGGACTGTCAGGCCCTTCAAGCACTGCTGTAGTCAACGAGTGAGCACAATGAACACCAGTTTGACTAAATAGTGAGGTGGGCTACAAACACACAGTGCTCACTTTGCACTCAAAACAGAACTTCAGTCCACGGCACCTTGTCTATCTGTGCCACCCTTATGGGGGATTCCAGAATTCCTAAGTCATCAGTGCTTTAGTAGAAACAGTTACATGGATGTAGCCTCAGATTCACAGTAAGCATTTCCTTCTTGCACTGTTTGTGAGGATGTGATAAAGCAAACACTTATAAATGATGATCATTCTCGAAAATTCATCCTACTTTTCAGAACCTGACTTCAATGATTTCTTTTCAGTTAAAATTGCCCAGTATCTCCACTTAGGTTGTCTTTTTAACTGTATTGTCCTCATTTTATCACAGCTACATAACAGAAGTATGGAATGTTGTTTGCTTTTTTTACTTGAAACCATTGCTCAGGTGTTAACAGTCGGCCTTGTAGATCCTGCTCTCCACTGATCCTGACCACAGCATACTCTGCCCTCAGACCAACACTTTCAAATCTCTTGTTACCAAATATCTACCTATGCACTCGGCCATCCTTCAAATGTCTTTTCATCCACCAACAGTGTGCATTTCTAACTGGGGTCACCCTACTTCCCATAATACCCCTGATATCTTGCTGACATCCTTATTTACTTTCTTTCTCATTTCTTTCTGCCCTGATGAGCAGCTCCTACTTTTTCTTGATGGCCAAGATTACATCTCCATAAATCAGCACTGTTTGGACTCCTGTCTTACACAACTTACAGTTACGTTTTCTTACAGTCTTTGACCATTTGTACCTCATCCCACTTTTTTTTTTTTTGTTCTTTATTTCACCTTATACAATTTCTTGTATTAGGAATTTGTTAGTTTTCGAGCACAGGGTCAGCCATTGTACAGCGCCCCTGGAGCAATTTAAGGTTAAGGGCCTTGCTCAAGGGCCCAGCAGAGTCTTCCATTTCTCAATCCTGCATCAGTTCCATGATGGCTGTTTGACAATCACCTCTTGTGTCAAACACCCAGGCCAGATATTTGACTTGGTGGACTTGTTGGAGCGCGATATTTCATCTGTCTAAGGCTCAGATTCTCTCATCCCCTCCTTTATGTCACCCAATAACATCTTCCATTCCAGCATTTAATTTTAATCTTTTTTGTGTTTTATTGAAAATTATTTCTTTTAATACCTAATCTTTAAATTACAACAACACAGCAAGGTTACAATCATCAATTCTTGGATATTTTGGTCTAGGCATGGCTTCACTATTAACATCCAAATGTGGCTTTCTCTTTATTCACAAAGAAGAAATTCCAGTGATTATGTTCTTCATTTACATCCTAGTGCTTCACAATGGTGACAAATGTTAAAAAAAAAAAAAACCTTCCAACTCCCATTATTTATTACCCAAGCACATATATTCCTAAAGCAGTTTATCATATACCATAAATGACAATTCACAATGACACTTGACACAGTTGTCTTTTACACAAAACCCCAACAACACTCCACACAAAAACACAACTAAGAGAGGCAGAGCGGTTTCTCAGGGTGATGTCAAAAGGGAATCATTTTTGGCTCCCAAAAGACCCTTCCACCTGAAGGTTCCAGAAAGAACTTTAATTTGTTTAAATCCATAATCTGCTCCATACAGCAAATAACCATGAACAGTTGGCAACAGCCTTGAGAATCAAAGTTCAGGTTTTCTTGATCTATGAATGTCCTGATTAGTAGTCTTTAGAAGTAAAGACTTCATTTTGTTTTTCTAAATATCAGGCACAAAGTGCAAAGAACCAACGTCATATACAAAAACCCTTCTCACAATGAAACAAATGTCCCATTTGATGAGAAAGAGAACCTCATGTAAAGTTTCCATTTTTTTAATTTTTTTTTTGTTCTTTGTAAGCTATCTTATTTTGCAGGATTCTTGTTTAAATTAATCTTACATGTTCACTACAAAAAAACAAATCATCATAGCCTAAGCCAAGGGTGGGCAAACTTCGGCCTGCGGGCCACATCCTACCCGTTGGTCTTTTTAATCCGGCCCGCCGAAGATTGGTACAAAATTGCCCAAATCAAATCATATCATAATTATGACTGTATTCATTTGACCTTGTCCTTGTAATGCATGGCGTTCCACCAAGTGGCGCATTAGGCGCAGTGATACATTGACTTGATTTTGCGGAGCCTGGGTTACTCTTTGTTATTACTCTGCTTCAGCTCTGAACCCATCTGCAGCAATGAATGGGCCAAAGAAAAGAAAAGTCGACAGTGAGTGCCGAGTGTTTAATAAGGAATGGACAACTAAATGCTTTTTCATTGAAGTCCGGTCAAAGTGTATGTCTTATTTGCCAAGAAACTGTTGCAGTTTTAAAGGAATACAACATTAGCCGTCACTTTTCCTCCAAACATGCTAATTACGCTAACAACCAGTCAGTGCAAGAACGGACGGCTACCGCTCAGAGGTTGGCAGCTAGTTTGCAGGCTCAGCAAAACACCTTTATCAGACAAACTGCCATCCAAGAATCAAGCACGAAGGCAAGTTATGTGCTGGCATTCAAATTAGCAAAAACCAGCAAGCCTTTCTCCGAAGGGGAGTTTCTCAAAGAGTGCATGGTAGAGACAGCAGGTATCTTGTGTCCTGAGAGCAAGAACACATTTGAAAAAATGAGCTTATCACGCAGAACAGTGACTCGCCGTGTTCAGCTAATTGACGAAGAATTAGCTAGCAAGTTAAATAAAAAAGCGGAGTCATTTACATTATATTCCTTGGCACTGGACGAAAGTAATGACATGAAGGACACCGCTCAGCTTTTAATTTTTAACAGAGGGATTAATGACAATTTTGAGATAACGGAGGAGTTTTTGGCCATGGAATCCCTAAAGGGGAAAACGCAGGGAGAGGACTTGTATGACAGCGTGTTGGGGGTCATCAATAGGCACAAGCTACCTTGGAGTATGCTCGCCAACGTTACCACAGATGGATCGCCAAATCTGACTGGACAAAAACATCGGGTTGCTCAAAAGAATCCAGGAGGGGCCGTGAAGGAGGACAACCCTGAGCAGGAGGTCATGTTCTTACAATGCCTAATCCACAAGGAAGCACTTTGTAAATCCGTATTGCAGCTTGACTACGTAGTGAAGCCAGTTGTAAAACTCGTTAACTTTATTCGAGCGAGGGGACTTCAGCATCGTCAGTTTATTAAGCTTCTTGAAGAAATTGACGCTGATCACCAGGATTTGCTTTACCACTCCAATGTCCGCTGGTTAAGTTTGGGGAAAGTATGTCGACAAGTGTGGGAGCTCAAACAGGAGATGATCTCATTTCTGGAGCTACTTGAGAAAGCTGACGATTTTCCTGAGCTGAGTGACGCAGATTGGCTTTGTGATTTAGCTTTTGCTGTGGACATACTGACACACATGAATGAGCTGAACGTGAAGCTACAAGGGAAAGACCAGTTTGTGCATGAAATGTACACAAACGTCAGAGCCTTCAAAACCAAGCTAGCTTTATTCTCAAAGCAAATGTCAAACAACTCATTCGTTCATTTCCCCACACTGGCTACGCTGAAAGAGGTCCCTCAACTTGTGAAAAAATACAGGAAATCACAGGACGACCTGCATGGAGAATTCTGCCGTCGGTGCTCTGATTTTGGAAAAATTTACAAGTCACTTCAGCTGGTGTCATGTCCCTTCACGCAGGACCCTGAAAGTGCGCCACGGGAGCTGCAGTTGGAACTGATTGATCTCCAATGTGAAACCATCTTAAAGGAGAAGTTCAACTCTCTTAAACTGGATGAGTTTTATGCTTCATTAAGCGCAGCCAAATTTCCAGACATCCAGAAGATGGCACAGAGGATGCTGGTGTTGTTTGTGTGTGTGAACAGACTTTTACTGTGATGAACACCAACAAAGCATCCCACAGATTCCAGTTCAGCAATGTACACCTCAGATCTGTTCTGAGAATGCCACAACAAAACTAACACCAGACTTCGATGCACTGGCAAAAAAGGGTGAACAACAACACTGTTCCCTCTAAAAGTGAATGTAAATATTAACACTGTAATGCCTTTTTTATGTTTATATTTGATATGTATGCATCTCGTGCTGGCCCGGCCCGTCTGTCAAATTTTAAATGTCAGTGTGGCCCCTGAGCCAAAAGGTTTGCCCACCCCTGGCCTAAGCCATTGATTAAAAACAAGCACCATGTAAATTGTCATTCATTTCCACCTTTGGGATTTTTTTAACATATCTAATGTTGCTGCATTCTCACTATTGATTAAATTATGAATCTTCCTTTCATTACCAAGTGGTAAGACTACATTAAAAACTCTACCATTTATTGAAAAATGACAATATTTATCATATTAAAATTTTTACAGCATTTGTTCCCATTGCTGTTTTTATTAGTGAAAGACAACATAAAATTTTTAAAAAGTTAATAAAGGTGTGTGTTCCATATTAACATCATTATAAACAGTACCAATTCTAAATCAGAGTAGTTCAGAGATGTGTAATGTTCAAGTAAAGAAATCACACTTAAAGACCTTCTAGGACCAACCCTGGTGGGCTCTGCTGTTGTATTTGAAACCTTCAGAACAAAAGAGGGTTAGAAAGAAAGCCCGTTGTCATGATAGTATTTGTATGTACATTGTAAAATAATAAAAAGTAACATCGATTCAATTGCATGTACTTCAATAATTAAATACATTTCAACTCTTTATCATTTTTAGAATAGTCCAGTAGTAAAATATTAAAAGTAGAAAATGTTCTGCAATTAAGAATATTCCAGTAAAACAGAATAATAATAATAATAATAATAATAATAATAATAATAATAATAATAATAATAATACAATATATTTATTTGTAGGTGCCTTTCTAAACACTCAAGGACACGGAACAATAGACAAAAACATAGATTTTAAACAAAAATAAAATACAAAAATTAAAATCAGACAGAACAATTGTAATCAAAGAGTAAAAGCAGTCTTAAACAAATGAGTTTTAAGTTTAGATTTGAAAAGTGAAAACGATTCAATATTTCTAAGCTCAGGTGATAGCGAGTTCCAAAGCAGCTGAATGCTCTGCTCCTCATGGTGTTAAGATGGCCGCAGGGGACAGTCAAGTGGATGGAGGAAGAGGATCTGAGGGTGCGGGAGGGAATGGCAACATGGAGGAGGTCAGACAGATATGGAGGGGTGAGGTTGTAGGGAGCCTTAAAAGTTAGTAGGAGAATTTTGAATTGAATTTGGAACTGAACTGAAAGCCAATGAAGCTGCTGAAAAACGGGAGTGATATGGTGAATAGTGGGGGTTCTAGTAATGATGCGGACGGGCAGCTGAATTCTGGACCAGTTGAAAGTTATAAAGAGATTTGCAAGAAAGACCAAAGAAAAGGGAATTGCAATAATCCAGACAAGAAGTGACAAGGCTATGAACAAGAAGAGCAGTGGTGTGGGGAGTGAGGGATGGGGGACGAATACAATTAATGTTACACTAGTGGAAATATGGAGTCTGGGACATGTTATTAATGTGGGACTGAAAGGATAAAGAACTGTCAAGGATGACACCTGTGGGGAAGGGGAGACAGAGGAATTATCAATAACAAATGAAAAATGATCAGTTTTGGATAATGCTGATTTTGTACCAATGAGGAGAACCTCAGTTTTGTCACTATTTAAATTAAGAAAATTTGAAGAAAACCAGGGTTTGCTTTCTTCTATGCAATAAATAAGTGAGGAGAGTAGAAAGAAAGCAGTAGGTTTGCTACTGAGTTAGAGCTGGGTGTCATCAGCATAACATTGGAAGCTAATGTTATGTTTACTAAAGATATCACCAACAGGAAGGAGGTCCCAGGACAGAGCCCACCTGAAGTAACAGCAGTGGGTTGGAATGTGAAATTTTTAAGCTGAACAAACTGAGTGTGGCCTGAGGGGTAGGATCTGAACCAATCTAGCGGAGTGTGGGTAATGCCAATCGAAGATAATCTATTGAGAAGAGTAGTGTGACAAATAGTGTCAAAGGCTGCACTCGCATCAAGGAAGATGAGTATAGTTAAATACCAGAAATAGTTGCCATAAGGAGGTCATTAGTAATTTTTTCCATTTGTCAAGTCTGGTCTGGCACTCATGGTGCTGATTTTCACAAAGACGTTTGTGATTACATTAAAGGCCTAAAAAGGTGGGTTGCTTTCCAAACCCTTGTGAGATCATCTAAGGTGTGTTTATTCCTTGAAAGCTTATTGAGTGAGGAGCTCAGACTGTCTGCAGCAAAGAGAAAAAAGACAACACAGACCTCTTGTAATCTGCAAAATACACAACTTTCTATGCGATTAGATGAAGGCAGACATTGCAAAGACAACTCACTGCAGCCAAAGCCATGACCGCAGTGTAAAACCTTACCATTAATTTGACTTTTTTGTTGACTTTTGGTAAGTGAATCTCTATACAGTGCATTTATCCAAAGTTGTACCCATGACAATGGTCTGCACTCATGTGTGAATAACAGCACCACCAAGCTAGAGGCCGATTATGTAAAATACAAATCATTCATAGCATCAGTGCACAGGTCTATCCTTTAAAATGACACTGACGTGATTGGCCAGTCGTATCATCCAGTCTGACTTTCTGACGATGGTAAACTCCTCCAGCAGGAGTGACACTGAGACATCGCACCGCTCACCGAAGCTGCAGCTTTCTTAGATTGCTAAATGCACAAAATATGTCTGCATTTAAGCACATATTCTAGAAATTCTGCTGTATATTCTTGTATCTTCTTATATAATAATATACTGTGGCTGCTCATTTGTCTGTCCAGGATTTTAAATCACCTGTAGCTCGCAAACCGTTTCACCAATTGACTTTGGTACACATATACTACGCGATGTCTAATATCCATTTTCAGGGTGATGATTTTTATTACTCTTTTTATTTTATTTTATTGTAGAATCAACTCTCGGCAGCGTGCAGCAGGGCGGCCATGTGGCGCATGCGTTCATTCCCTACCACCTTCGCGAATCATTCTTGAGGCAGATTGAAGACTTAAGTGCCAGCTTAAGTGAAAAATTAATGAAAACGTACTAAGTAATTAGAACACAAAAACTAACTTAATCAGTTTTGACGCGAAAAGATGCAGACTAATGAAGAGAAGCAGCGGGCCGCTAGGGTGGAGAAAAGAAGAGCTGCTCAGGAAGCAGCAAGCGCATCAACATTCTAAGCAAACGAATGCTAAATGTACAGAGAAAGAGGGTGAGTACTAGGAATGGTCAAGTCAAGTGTATTCACTGCATGTTATCGTGCAGTACGCTGTTACTGGTATAATTTATAATTGCTGCCAAAAGTTTTTCATTTTGCTATTGAATACTTACATGTTTTAAATGTTTCAAGTAAGACAGTCATAACATAATAGGTTTACAGTTTTTTATGTGAATAATGCCATTAATATTTAATTATGCAGTGCACAAATTCAGAACTGTAATCTCCACCACACATACATTGCATCACACTTAAAGTCGGCTTAACGCTGATGTTGCTCCCTCCTCTGAGCTCTGATTGATGTTATCAGTTATGGTGCTCACATAATCGTTGATTGCTGAGGCCCACCTTGAGTTAACGTGAAAGACATGGTGTTCGTGTAGCCGACTCACAATTAATTGGAAAAAACTTTTATTCAAGCAGAGTTTACTCATCTAAATCATGGAATACCATAGAGAAGTTTTAAAAAATCACATATCACAATTCACAACACATACTTTACAAAAGCCCACACACATGAATCACAATACATAAAGGCACATGAACACGTAACACACACCAAGAACATCAACCCTCCTCTTTATTGCTTCAGAAATCCAGTCCCTGAAAATACAGACGATCAAAATATGCAAAATAAACAAAAATATGCAAAACAAACTGAACCCAAATGACTTAAATAAACAATGTCAATGCAGGTAAGTTAGATCTTTCCCACAGATGCACAGTCCCTCAAGGCCCACCTTGATGTATAACTGCACCAGTTAGCTCACCACCTATGGTATCTGACAATCTGCCCTCAGGATTAATTCAAGATGCCAGTTGAGTCGTCATACTCCCTTTTTTGACAGTGAAACAATATCTATTTTTAAAACATGCCACTCAATTACAGGATGTTCTCTGGTAGCCCTGATATGCCAAGAAGGATCTTGCAGCGTAGGCAATAGAAACTATCAGGGTACAAGTTATTCAGCAAGTGATGCAGAGAAATAAAAATAAAATATCATACTTTTACTTATGTAGATTTGTTACAATTTGATGATTATCTGCTGACCTTTACTCAATAAAGGTCAATCTGTCCAGTGAATCACCAACATGAACAGGCAACAAGAGGACAAACTATAAGTGACCTCAGCACCAATCTCATGGAAGACAAATGATCTGCTTTCAGAGATCAAAAGAAAATCAAAGATTCTCATTCAAAAATCTGAAACACGTGTCAAAATGCAGCTGATCAAAGAAGCCCCAACAAAAGAGAAGTTTGTTTCCATCACAAAATCTTTGCCAAATAAAGAAAAGCACACTGGGCTACCATCTTAAAGAAGTCCACTAAATGATGTCACATGGTAGCAATATCATCATAACCATAACCAATATGGCTGTCACAATTATGAAAATCACACAAAATCGTAGTGTTTGCCAAAAAAGCCCAATTAAATCCTCGATGATCTAATGTTGTATAACAAGAAAATGTGAAACCCGCCAACAGGTGAACAATTTTCAAAGGCACATCTTTAAATATGTTTAAAATAAAAAGTGAAAAGGGCAGAAGTGTATTCAGCGATACACAGACCAACACACCAAAACCCAAGAAAAAAGGCCTGAAAAAGACATAAATGGGTCGGAGAAAATCAAATCCTAACAACCAGCAGCACAGAATGCAAGAGGAGAAATTGCCTTAAATGAAACAAGAAAAAATAAAACCTAAATTTATTGGCAGCAGTAAACAAAGTGAAAATCTTAAGATAAAACGCAGTCTGACTTGATGGAGAAGTCAATAGCATGTTGGAGTCATTAGAGATTTAGAATTCAATTTTCTATCACTCGTTAGTCCTCAGAGTTAATGCACTGCTATCAGGACTGACAAGAAACAGTGAGCATGGCAGCCATGGGCAGCGACGAAACATGACAATGACAATTTCACTCTGTTGTGTACGTGCAACAATACACTTACATTAAAGAGACAAAGCAGGAATTGTTACATTTTACATCTATCATTACATTTCATTTTTCTTTTTCTATTTGTAAAGCACACACATACATGTGAAGAAATGAATGTCGATGTTGTTTAAGATCTCCAGGCCAGTTAACTCCGTCCTGCTCTGCCAGCTCAGTATAATTTAATGTCTTTGCTTCAAACAGTCAAGTACGAGATTCTGAAAGTCACCTGCAGCCCCTCCAGTGTCCTGCTTGTGTAGAATATCACAAGTTACTCTGAGCAGTTTATTAGTTTTTGTTCTCCTTACCCGTTTATGTCTCTGATGTCCCGTGAACTGACGACGTGATTTAATTCAATATACCGCTGCGGCCCCTCAAGTTCAGCAGATATTATCCATTGTGAGACCAAACCTAACACTGCAGCAGGACTCGGTGTGTCTGTCAGCTCTCTTCTACATTAAAATCGCACTGAAATGAGGAAGTTCAGATTTGTGAATAAAGTAACAAACAGGAATGCGTCTGGTGAGTCTTCTCAGTCAAGGGGCCCACTTTACCACCCGGTGCTCCTTACTAACAGATATTAACAGACACAATTACAATACTGACGTGTGGGCCTTTCTTCAGATTACAGACACACACAGAGTGGTGGCCACAGTGGCTCAGCGCCAGTCTCTTTACCCTCACCAGTCCATTTTCTCCCATTCATTGCTTCTGAGCACACACATTAAAAAAGCAGGGATGAGTGACATGCTTTGTTCAAACTACAGTAAGTAGCTTATTTCTTATTGAAATTTATTATTTTTCAGCAAGTCATAAATTGTCAAGAATTTCTTAGGATTCTGTCAGTACAGGTCTGGATTTGCTGTGTTCACGGTTCAATACAGTTATTATTTTACCATTAATAATTATCCTGCTTGAAGTGTCCTAACTTGTGATTTATTATTATTGTTATTTTTTTTCTGATTTTATTCCTTTTCATGAATGCCTCTGAGTTGTTGAGGACAATTGCACCATTATTAAACCACTGTGTACAACCTTACGTTTGATAGCAAAAACACCCCATTCACACTGCAGCTCCATTCCCATTTTTTCACTCATATGTGGCAACAACCTGATTTCTAGAGAAGTATAATTAGCAAAAAGTGTGATGGAATCAAAACCTTTTCAGAAGTATCTCCACTGTTCTCGTAACGACTGTTTTGCATCCAAACTATCCTCATCACTCTCAGCATTCTTTGGGCCACGTCTTTCTATGCACTCAAACCCACAGCTCTGCTCTTTTGTTTTTCGTTCATTTCGTTGCCATCTTGAGCTGACAAATTCATTCACGTCCTGCACTGAAATGATGTGAAGTCGAGCAGCAACCAGCATCTTTTAGTTGCCATTGGTCTGACAGAATTGCTGTAATCATTTTGTGCATGTGGGGCACATTCAGGATATACAGATCTGGATCAGACACAACTTTATTAAAGGAGTCAAAATAAATAAATAAAATAAAATACAAGACAGGAGAAAGAAAATGAAGTTAGAGTTACTTTTTGCTGCATTGTGAACACAACCTTAAAAACTATTGTTTCTTCAAGAGCTTTTCCTATGTCAACATCAGCTTTCAAAAATTTTAAATGTATTGAAATTCAAGATGGGCAGCACGGTGGTGCAGTGGTAGCGCTGCAGCCTCGCAGTTAGGAGACCCGGGTTTGCTTCCCAGGTCCTCCCTACGTGGAGTTTGCATGTTCTCCCGTGTCTGCGTGGGTTTCCTCCCACAGTCCAAAGACATGCAGGTTAGGTGGATTGGCGATTCTAAATTGGCCCTGGTGTGTTTGTGTGTGTCCTGTGGTGGGTTGGCACCCTGCCCGATATTGGTTCCTGCCTTCTGCCCAGTGTTGGCTGGGATTGGCTCCAGCAGACCCCCGTGACCCAGTGTTTGGATTCAGTGGGATTGAAAATGGATTGATGGATGGATGAAATTCAAGATATTAGAGCATTAAATCAGTGTCCTATTGTAAATGCCTTTTATCAGGGAGGGATGCCCACCTCCATTAATAGGTGGGATGTTATATCTGAAGGCAATAATCTTCCACTGACCAAAGGTGAAAGGTGGAGGAGGTTTAAAGTAATAAACTGTAACAGGTTCTTGTTGCTGAGTACACGTTACACCATAAGTGTAATACAATCAGCTTCCTATTGGCTCCCCAGTACCCATAATTCCTTATTACTGTGGAACCCCCAATAGTTCAACAGACTTAGAATATGCTGCATATTCCTCCTCTCTTAAAACTGTAAATGTGGGTCACAATTAACAAATAGCATCTACTATCTAAGAAGAGGAATATCAAGATGTTGGCAATGCAGATGACATTCTTTTTATTTTTGTGGAGACATGAACTTTATTCAAACACTGCAAACGAACATTTGTCTCTTTTTCAAAAGTTTAAACGTGCTCCATGACATGATAGAGATGACAGTTCCGTCGGGAGCAGAGAATGTCAGAGAGACAGAGAAATAAAAGCAAACAATCAATTCTCAATGCAGATCACGTTCTAACAAAGGAGAGACAATAAACCTCTATATCCCTTATTATTATTTTCTCACATACAGCAGTGGTTCTCAGCCTGTGGGGCTGGCCCCCTTTGGGGGGTGCGAAGATTTGAAAAATAGAAAACAAGAATCAAAAATATGAAAAAAACATCTGTTGAAACCAAAACAAATTAATTTAAACTACATTCTGATACTAGTACAGTAAATGTAGAGTTAGATAAATGTCTATAAAAGTTAAGTAGGTATAATAAAATATGCATCTACATTTCAAAAAAACGTTAGGGGGGGCACGATTAAAACTGCTATGAAAACTCGGGTCGCAAATACTTAATGGTTGAGAAACGCTGACATACAGGGTTAGCTACTTTAAGTTAAGATCGTCAGGAGGCTTTCTTCTTCACAGAGGGCTACGTCATACATCTGGTGTGTGTTCATCTCCTATCTTAGCCTCAGGTATGTTTGACATCAGCAGGGGTTGAAGCCGTAGAGACAGGGGGCATCCCAGGGGGCTTTAGGTCAGCTCTCTAGGACTTGGTGCCTCAGATGTTTCTGTGATACTGACTGTTTCAGCAGATATACTGGATAGCAATTGTTCAACATGTCATCTCCATGTCTGGTGATCTCAAGTGCATACCTTATAAGAGACAAGTCCAGTCTATTGAAGAATGGTTGCTGGTACCCATTTATCGGTGGTGGAGTAATTAAGAGCAAGAACAGCATCTCCACTGGGAAGCTCACGATCTTTAGTCCACTTGACCCGTTGATTTACTTTATCCTGCTGTTTATTATAAACTCGAACCTGAGTGGTAGCTGATCTTAACAAATCAAGACGTGTTCTAAACCACCTTTTCAGAAACAGATCAGCTGGTGACATACCTGTTGTTGTATGGGATGTGTCACGATATTTAAGAAGAAATGTGTAAAGATATTGTTTGAAAGGTGTTTCCCTTTTGAAAGCTTTAAGAGTATATTTAGGGGTTTGCACCATTCTTTCAGCCAGGCTGCTAGGAATTGGTGTTAGATAGGAGATGACTAATACCACTTCTTTTTAGGAAAACTTTCATTTCTTGGGAAACAAAAAGGTGCAAACATCTCTCTTAAGGCTTGGATCATCTTTTCTGTGTGATGGTGGACATGATGGTGATCTCAGGCCACTTAGTCTGTGCATCCACTTCGACCAAAGCATAACACCCTCTTACAGGTCCTGCAGAGTCTAAATGAACACACTGCCAAGGACTGGCAGGCCATTCCGGTGGATGCATTGGTTCTGGACTTAGTAAATTTCTGAGGCCTTGGAATGATGAACATGAAGTTGCCTTTTCTTCAATATCACAATCAAGTCCAGGTCACCAAAAGTAACTCTGGGCTAGCTCTTTCCTTTGGTCTGTGCTACAGTATCCCATGTGTAAACTCATCCAGAACGGGCTTCCTCGGTCTTGGTGGTATAATTGCTCTAATGCCCCACATGAGACATCCTACTGTCACTGATAGCTCATTATCCCGTGTAAGTTAAGGTTGAATATCACGCAGTGCATGAAGGGTGTTAAGCTGCTGATCTCTGACAATGCAATCAAGTAGTTCTAAAGTGTTGAATCGCCCTTGGTTTCCTGCCTGATCGGGTTACAGGTGTATTTTCAACCATCTGAAAGTAGAAAATCTTTTGCCTCTTTTTTCTGGGTTTTTCAGGTAGCGGGAGTCTTGACAGCCATGTGCCTCAGAAGTCCTGTGTTTATCTCACAATTGTGAGCCCCTAGCAGCAATGCCCACCTCTGATGTCTGCTTAGTGCCATAGATTGCACAACAGTATATGAGCCAAAAGTAGACGTGAGTGTTTGGTGTCTGTTACCAAAGTAGGTTTTTGACCAAACAGGTAAGTTTTATTTATTTTTTTATTCCAGAAATGATGCTTATGGCCTCTTTTTCAATCTGAGGAAATTTTGTTTCACTTTTATTTAATGTTCTTCAGGCAAATGCAATTGGTTTGCCCCAATATTTGACACAGGAAAGAAAGCCAATAACATAAGGGGAGGCATTGAATGCTAGATGAACTGGTTAGGATGCGTCAAAATGTGTGAAAACTCCAACAATTGATTGCCCATCAATCACACAGAATAAGGAACCAAAGCAGGATGCACTTCATGACAGAGAAGCTTTAATCTGTTGCTCCTCCAAATAATAATCACCTTTTTCTTCCCTCTCAAGCCTACAGAGTATTTAATCATTGAAAATTTAAAAACCCGTATATAGATAATGTCTTTGCATCTTTTGAACATTTGTGTTTCAAATTTAACTTATCAACACAATTTTTCCACTACAGTCAAATCAAAACCTTTGCTAAAACAATATTTTCCACATCTCCCATCCATTTATATTCCAGAATAAATACTGATCAGTCTTGAATACTCAGACAGCTTCTCAATAATATACAAAAACATATTAAAAGATCCCAGGGTACAATGGAGAAATAATCTTTTACTTAACATCTCAGAAAAGGAGTGAAAGTTAACCATGCACAATATACACTCTCGCTCCAAATGCACAAAGCATTCAATCATTCAATTTAATCTTTCATTGATCACATTTATCTCATTTAAAATTTTCCAAAATGTAAAATAGCAGAGCTCCATTGCAGCGGTTTATTTTTTCTTTTATTTCTTATTATCCCGAGGTATCCTGTATTTACCTAAACTAAGGAGTTTCTACTTCAGTATATAAACATGAGTAACTAAAGAGGGGGTCAGAAAGAATGGAAAAGAAACCTTAAACTACACCCAAGTCTAGACAGGCATCAGGCCCAAGTGTAAATACAAGGTATGGCCTTTCAGAGACTGACTTGGAACAGGCAGGCGAAGCACAGACTTCCCGGGACCCCACTCTGCTGCATTATTTCCAGTTGAGAGCCAAAATGGTAGTGAAGGTGCAAGTGATGCAGGTCACGATAGCTCGCCGATTCCAGAAGATCACTTGAAACTAGAGATGGCCTTGCAGTCCGCAAGTCTTGCTTACATCCACTCCTCGCTAGCCAGAAGCATCGGCTGTAACAGGGGTTTCTACTTCACCCGTGGAGCACGAAAGCCGAAACGATTTGTCCGAATTAAAGGAAATGATCACAGCCACGGCCATAAGTGAGCTCAAGAAAAACATTCAGAAAAATATGAAGAAAGAAATAAATGGCTTGCTCAAAACAAACGAGAAGACAAGTGAGAAGCTGCAGCTGGTGCTGCAAGAGATGCAGCATGAATATAAACACTTGGAAAAATGTATATATAATCGTTTTGATGCAGTCTTTAAAGATATACTGAGAAAAATTGAAGAACACATTCAAGAAAATGTGTCTAAACTGAGAGAACTTGCCGATCAGCTGGAAGACGTTAAGCAGACATTCACTACTGGAATTGAAACAGCGAAACAATTGGCATCTGTCACTGATGGAAAAGCTACAGCTGCAAATTTCGAATGCGGCTCTGGAAGATGGATGCAAAAGGAATAATATTAGAATTGAAGGTCTACCTGAGAACTGTAAAAGTCCAAACCCAGTGAAATTCGTAGCTGAACTATTTTCAAAAATAATTGGAGAGGACTTTAAATCAGTTACCAAGATAGTGGCAGCTTATCGCATATGTTGGTCAAACACCTCTAAACATAGGACCTTAATTGTCCACTTCGAGAGATTACAATTTAAGCTTAATTTAATGGTACTTCTCAGACACAAACAAGAGAAAATTTTTGAAAATAACCACATTCGTATTTTCCCTGATTTCTCTCCCACGACAGCTGCTAAACATGCAGCTTTTTACAACATTAAACAGCGGTTAAGGCAAGCCTATATCAGATACAGCCTGAAAGTGGATATTCAAGACAAATATCACATCTTCTTCTCCAAGGAGGAAGCAGAAAAGGAGTTAAGAAAGCTGATTCCGACACTTTTTGAAATACGAAAGTGAGTCACATCCTGTCATGGTATGGCAAGAAGATATTACCTGCTGTCTGATCTGCTTGCAATGATACAGGTACCATAATTATACATCCTTTTTTCTTCTCGGACACTTTTTGTTTATGTTTTAATTACAATTACACGATAATGTGTGGAAGAAATTAAAGTAGTTTTAACTTTTTTTTTTTGGTTTTAACTATTCTAAAGGAGACTGTTTAACATCATACCCTTGGTTTATTGTTATTGTGTTTATTGCTTTAGGGTTTACTATGCTTATCCAGGGCCAATTATTAGCACCATTCCCTGGGTTCACTGTGTTAATATTTCAAGATTGTTGAAGATTATATTTTATGGTTATAGTATTTAGATTTTTTAATCCTCAAACGCCGCGGCTGGGGGGCTTGTTTTGTTTTGGACGTGCACTGTCTCTAGGTATGTCAGAGGATTAGGACTTTGTGAAGTGGGTTCCTGCCTCACTTGAGGAGGCAAAATGGGGGAGAAATAAAGCAAATTATATCTAATCTATCCTTTTAATCTTTGTAATTATAACTTTCAACATAACAATAGGCTGCATGGCAATAACTCGTGGGAAAATTGGAAATTAAGATTAAAGCTGTCTCACTTCCAGTTAAGACTACAAAATGACATCAAAAATTCAGAATCAGTGTCTCCATGATGGGACAGTTAACTTTGTGAGCTGGAATGTTAAAGGCCTGAATCACGAATTAGAGAGAAAGAAAGTATTCTCTCACCTAACAGGTTTAAACGCTAAAATAGTATTTTTACAGGAGACCCACTTACTAAGCAAGGATCAGTTCCAGCTACAAAAGGACTGGACTGGCCAAATGTTCCATTTCGGCTTTACAAAGAAAACTAGAGGTGTGGGAATTCTCATGCATAGAACAGTTTTATTTGTAGTATCAGATGTAGTATCTGATCCTGAAGGGAGATATTTGATTGTCATGGGCAACTTATTTAACTTTAAAGTGATTTTGATAAATGTTTATGCACCCAATGTTGATGATAGGGAATTCATGCAAAATGTGTTTGCATCCATTCTCAATGTGAACACTCATACAATTTTAATGGCTGGGGACTTTAATTGTGTTTTAAATCCACTCTTAGATAGGTCTCCAGTCACAGGGGTATGACATCTAACACTGCAAAGACAATTACACAGTTTTTAATTGACCACAACCTATCAGACCCCTAGAGGTTTCTAAACCCAAACTCAAGGACATATTCCTTCTACTTACCACTACCAGTGCATCATTGCTACTCAAGAATTAATTATTTCTTTTTAGATAATAATTTCTTTCCTGCAATTAAATCTTGCAAGTACGCTATTGTTATTTCTGACCATGCCCCTCTGATCTTGGAGCTAAAATCATTATGCCCCACATACTTATCTCGCAGATGGTGTCTTAACCCACTTCTATTAGCAGACGAGAAATGTACAGAATTTCTATCAAAACAAAGGAAGGCCTTCTTAAGAGGACAGATTATTTCATATCTTTCCCAAAGAAATAAATTAGAAACCAAGAAGGTATCAGAGCTAACCAGCAAAATTACTAGAATATATCAAGAACATGCCAGGTGTCCAAGTGAAGCTCTTCATAGGAAAAGACAGGCTCTGCAATCAGAGCTCAACCTCTTAACAACAAAAGAAACTGAACAGCTCATTTTAAAATCAAGACATCATTACTATGAACACAGAGAGAAAGCTAATAAACTCTTAGAGCAGCAAATCCACAAGCAAGAATTTAAGCAGTATAATCCCAGCAATCACTAACACAAACGGAGATAAAATCATTGACTATAAAAATATAATGCACACATTTAGAGACTACTATAAATCCCTATATTCTACTGAGTTCAAACAAGACAACACACAATCTAATGCATTTCTGGATACATTACAGATACCACAAATAGACACTTTTATTGCAGAGGAATTGGATAAACCTCTGGCGTTATCAGAATTACTAGATGCTATAAAGTCACTTTAGAGCGGGAAAGCAGCAGGCCCTGATGGGTACTCTGTCGAATTCTATAAGAAATTTTCCACTCAGCTAGCTTCCCTCTTATTAGCAACATTTACAGAAGCTCAAGACAATCAAATTCTACCTCAAACTTTTTGCCAAGCATTAATTACCGTCTTTCCTAAACCAAACAAGGACTTATTACAATGTGCTTCATACAGACCAATTTTGCTCCTGAATGATGATGTTAAGATACTCTCCAAAGTCCTAGCTAGAAGGATGGAGAAGTGCTGCCTTCGGTAATATTGAATCGAGGACGTTGTGTTCTTTGAAGGAGGTGAGCTGACAAGCAGAGAGATTTTGTTTTAGGAACACAAGTGCTGGGCCTTCTGCCTGACATACTGTAGATTAAGCAAGTTTCTCTAAGCATTCAAGGCTTAATTATGGGAACACTACAGGCAAGCTTTCATATTAGCGTGTGTATAAATATCTCTATATATATTGTAGCGGATGGCCGGGACCTCGGCTGCGACGCCTCTTTGACACTGGATCTGGGTGAGCAGCCATGGGATGCACACTACGACCCCTGGAACACTTGCTGGCAGCACCCCCATGTTACATCGGGGCCACAATTGTGTAACACCGGAGCTCAACCCTGTTGGGCTCCAAGGCCACTGCCAGGGTGACATGGACCTGAAAACTCAACAAGAAGCAAGCGCCATCATGTTCACACAACTGCAAAGTCAATTTGTTTATTGGACTGAAAAGGTGTGTTTTGTTGGGCCATCGTGTTCACTTTTGTTTTGTTTCATTTCATTTTATTAAAGGGGGACACCCAGTTGGTGCCCAGACATTACAAAGCAACTTGTGCAGGTCTGTCCTCCAGTCGCCATATCAGCAGACCAGTATTGTCTGTTTGGATTATGTGTATTGTCCTTAATTATGTCCATTATATCTGTTCACCTTTGTAATTATCTATCACTTTATATTTAGTGATCAAGTGGGGTAGCTTGAAGAAGAGAGATGGTGAGTGTATTGACAAGCTGATCAGGTGAGCAGATCTGTGGCTGGCATGGAAATGGACTCTCTGGTGACGGTGGTAGAGAAAAGGACACTGTGCAAGCTGCTATCTGTTATGGACAATGAACATCACCCACTATACACCACCATAATTAATCAGAGGAGTTTGTTTAGCGGTAGGCTGCTACCACAGAACTGCAATATGGACAGATACCAGAGATCTTTAGTCCTCAGAGCCATTAGACTCTGTAACTCTTCATAACAGGGGGTGGTGTTTGAGTTCTGGGCCTGACGCTCCTTCTCTCCTCCTAAGCTGTATTGACTGTATTAGCTGGGCACCACATCTGATATCTCACTATTAGCTCATTGCTCTACATGTTTTATTTTGTTTTTTTTGTTATGGGTCACTTCAAACATGTTATCCTATCAGCATTAGTAATGTCAGTTTATTTTATTTTATTTTAATAATATGTCACTTTAGTATTTGTCACATTAATATTATGTTTAATATCATGTGCCACCTGTCACTTTGATAGTAGTATCATTTGTACAATTCTCACTGCACTGGCATTATTGTATGTAAAAACAACAAGAGTTTCTGTGCCACCTAAAACTGACATCTCCTCTGCTTACCATTTAAGTTCTCCTCAGCAAACCAAGAGACCACCGGCAAGGGCAGTCATCCTTCACATCGGCTTCTGCCTCAACCACCTTAGCTGGTCACCGCTGAGGACCCCAAACTCAGCTTGTGTTCCAACCACAATCCCATGGCCTTCAGCAGGGTGCCTCATGAGACCTTCTCCTTTCTCCTAAAGCCATCCCTCAGCCTTCAGCAGAAGCCCACTCGGTGCAGTTGGTCACTCTTGCTCCTTGGGCACACAGCAGGTTTTGACTTTACCCCTTGAGTGCCATATGCTCACTCCTCTCACGGCCACTTCTTGACCTCCAGTTCACTGCATCAGCTCAGCCACAATTTACTTTATTTCTCATTTAACCTCCATCTCCATCTTTTCATTTTTCTTTCCTGCTCAGTTTTGTTCTTGACTATCCTGCTCAGGCTCATTTTAAACTCACTGGGGTGCAAGTGTCTAATTCCAGACCCCAGAACACTAATGAGGACACTGGCTGAACCACACGTGTCTGCAGGTGTAAAGTGCGCTCCGCCAATTCACCAACAACACTCCAGGGCTGCTCTGCTCCCCCACACTACCACATCCACCTACGCCCCTCTGAGTCCACCATTTTAATTTAAAAACCTGCAGACAACCACTGACCCCTGACATGTGTCACCACACAGCGTTGTATTTAGTAGTAAAGAGAATCATGCAGTGACCAGAGTGACCAGTGGAGCACAGGACTAATGGGACAGGTGACCTTAGTGACGTCAAATTATTCACATCTCCAGTCGACTGATTGTCCGCTGGCATTGAGGAAGAACCTGACTGAATGAAATGACAGAAGAAGGATTTGTGAGGTAGAGGGTTTGGACCTGTGATGATATCAGTGAAGACCATGTGTGTATAAGCATATCAAAAAGGCGCTATATACTGGATTATTGAGAAAGTCATGTGACAGCCTACACTGATTATGTGGTGAGATTCTTGTTTTAATGTCCAACAAGAGACACAATTGTGAGTTACAAACACAAGAGGGCGCCACTCCTCATACTGGAGTATCTCACTGACACACCCACTGAGGTCACCTTCCCAGAATCCTCTCAGTGTCTCTGACATCTACTGCACATGATGTGTGTGTCCACCTGTCGGTCACTAAGCCCACTGACAGATATATGTCGATGTCCTGTGTAGACCTGGGGGTCATGTCTTGTAGAATGATGTCGGCCTGTTCAGTCCACTTGGCCATAATGGCGGTCACTTCCTGTGTCTCCCACCTCACTGTCCACACTGCCTTCAGTCCTAATCCTCTACTCCCTGTGATCGTCTCTTTCTGTGTATGGCTGGCTGGTCATTTCTACTGCTGCTGTCCATCTTTCATCCTTTTCCTCTTTCTGTCCTCCTCTCTCTACTTCTCCTTATCCTCCTCTTTTATTCGTCCTTTTCTTCATTCTGTTCATCTCCTTCTCTTGTCTCTCCTTATCTTTCCTATTCTATTCCCCTTGTCCTTATCTGTCTCTCCAGTTCAGCTCTAGCTGTCCACTCTTCTTTGTCTTCTGTCACTTTAGTCATCTTTTCTCCTCACACTGATTGTGTTTCTCCTCCTTATTCCATTTTAGTGATTTTTAACAAACTTTAGTGAGGACATCAGAGGAGTGTAAGTAGGAAAGTGACAATGGAGGACAGGAACAAGTAGGAGATTAACATAAAGAATGGACAGCGTGGGCTTGTGGGACAAGAAATAAAACAACAGTCTGGACAGAGAGGACGAGGAGAGTGACCAGTGTGGTGGAGGGGCTCAGGGTCACAATGCTGTCTTTATGAATTGAATTATTAAAGGAAATCTGCAGTTGTGTCACCTCACGTCCATTTATCTGTCCATAAGGGACACTGCAGTCTGTCCTGATTAAACACAGTGTTTGTGTTGTGGGAGTGGAAACGTCAGTGCAATAATGTGACAAGAAATAAAATTCATCACCCCTACAGACACACAGACACACACTTGTTGTTCACTTACTTCAGTTTCTCTAATTTGCAGTTTTCACTCTTCAGACCCTCAAACAGCTGATCCACTCCTGAATCCTCCATGTTGTTGTCCCTCAGGTTCAGTTCAGTCAGTCGTGAGTGTGGAGAAGAAAGAGCTGAGGAGAGAGCTGAGCAACATCTGGAGGTGAGATCACAATGAGACAGGCTGTGGAGAAGAAGAGAGAGAAGTGAGGACATGAGGAGAGACAGACAGAAGGACAAACAACACAAAGGTTCAATGGCCACTTGTATTCTGACTTTTCACTGAAGTGCAGTGTGAACACGAGACCACTGCCATTCTTATAAAGTAAGGCGCTATATACCTGACAGGGTCTCCTGCCTTTACGCTGGACTGACTGGTGCCAAGTCATTCAGACTGACATGTGGACATCAACACTGGATAAGAACGTCACAGACATGAGACTGACGGCGTCCTGCACTCATGTGACCAGATGGACTTGTCACAGGTGACCATGGGGTGAGGATGACAAACTGGAATTCTTGTCTGTCATTTACCACTCAGGACTGGCAGCTCTAGTGGTGACCAGCAGCAGGTCTGTTTGTCTCTGTCTTTGTTGAAGTTATTTTAGTAATGGGGTCATTTTCTGAACAGGAATAAAGGAATATACAGTATGTGTCACTGAAGTGTTATGGAGTGTCCTGTTTTATTTGTTTTTATTATTTTGGTGATACTTTTTCACTTCACTCTGGGCCGGTTCTAGACAGGCATATATGAGGGGGCAGACAGAAATGTGAAGGGGGCACATGGTGACGACGTAGGCGGGAAAGGGGGTGGTGGTGTTCTGGATTACTGTTATTGTCATGTCATTGGATTGCACTTTGTCAGGTCTCTACCCTAAGACCTGTCCAACTTGGGTGTCCCACCTGAACCCTAAGCTTCTGCTGGTGTAGCTCTTAGGGTCACTGAGGCACGCAAACCCACTGACCACGATAAGGTGGCAATCTCTCAGGAGGAAAACTGAAAAATGAAACAACAAAAAATAAAATAAAGTATTCCTCTTCAGATTATAAAGACTAAAAACATGACATTTACCTTAATTGGATGGCTTATA
This sequence comes from Polypterus senegalus, assembly GCF_016835505.1. Lineage (NCBI taxonomy): Eukaryota > Metazoa > Chordata > Cladistia > Polypteriformes > Polypteridae > Polypterus > Polypterus senegalus. The sequence continues at coordinate 188,886,195 of NC_053161.1, read as the reverse complement.
TCAAATATATTAGAACCCAACAATAACACTTCTCACTATTGCCAATATTAACAAAACTAAAAAGGGTAGGCCAAGTTATAAAAAAAAAATCAATTCACCAAGTCTTGAAAAATAAAACTGAAAAATAGAGTAAAAAAATAAAATAAAATAAAGAAGAAAATAAAATATCCTTCCATATCTTTACAACCAACAACATAAAATTTATCTTAATTGGATGGCCTAATTCTCTAATAAATTTGCAAAATAAAGTAAGAATGAAATAAGACCTCTCAATATAAGCCAATATTTACAAAACTAAAAAGGGTTGGCATAGTAATTAAAACAAAAAACAATTCACCATGTCTTTTCCTACAATTCTCAAACTAATTTGTAGAACACAACAGATTTAGAACAGAACATTTGAACTTTTTTCTTCTTTTTTTGTCTTGTTTTAAGCTTGTTTGTTTTGCAAGCAACTGAACTCTGTTTGGAACTGAACAGCTCAGCTCTCCTTTCTCCTCAATCCACTCTACAGCAACAGTCTCCTGTTTCCCTTTGCAGAAACTCTTCCAAATTCATCATATCCAAGTTATTTGTTATGGACTTCTCATGGGCCAAGATCACCAAATTCCTCTTTCTTTTATGTAACATGGTGTGACGATAGGGGTTAAGACCCGTGACAAAGTGGAGAAGGAACTCTCACACGATGCTGAAGACACACCAATTACCAGGGCTGTTACATACAATTTATGCAACTCAGGAAAGGCTTCCTTGTACTCCTGCAGGAGTTTACACACAGTGGACAGGTCTGTTTCCTTTGAACATTTTTGAGCAGCATCTGTTTTGCCACAAGAACTTCATTTTCCAGACTTACAACATCTGCTACAGTACCAGCCATCACAGCCAGAGGGTGCAACAGGGTGGGATCTAGAAATGCGCTAGATTTGGGTGCAAGACTAGATATGGCTCTCATCAGGTCAATATTCTTGTGTGAAAATCTAGTTTCCATTTCTGAAATGGCCCTGTCCAGGATGTTGAGTGGGGATCTTTTCAGAGACTGATGGGGGGAAATGGTAGGGTCACCAGAGTCTGTCTGGCCCAAAGTTGAGAGCACAACACTTTGACCCTGGTGTTTGCTCATTGTTCTCCTTCTCTTTGTTGGATGTGACTCATCCTCAGCAGGAGATGACACTTCCCAACAGTCATCCTCACAGATATTTTTTAAGGAGTCCAGTGCTACACTAACAACCTCAGAAGCACTGCACAGATCAACTGACTGAGACTGTAGAATAGCATTTGCTGGTTTCAAGACACCAAGCACCCGCACTGGGAACTTTCCAATCTCAAAGAAGTGATGCCTCTTAATTTGGCATAGCAGGCCTGATGCCTCGGTACACAGGTCAACTGCAGCATCATCATCCTCTGTCATCTCAGATAGGATACTAAGGATTTGTTATTGATTGTCCACAGTGCACCTTGTCACCTCATAGTGGCTTGTCCATCTGATCTCAAGCAGCCTTTTTAGACAAGGTGCATCATGTTTATTGAGCACATAGTGGTGGTGAAAAAAGTTGTAGAGTGAACTAGATAGGCTAAAAAATCTTTTTGCACACGGCTCACTCTGCATGGCATGCAGAACCACTAAGTGCAGTTGGTGGTTGTAGCAGTGGATGTATGGGACATATCTGTCAAGCCTCTTTTGGAGCAGAGCTTGTACCCCACCTCTAACCCCATCATAACACTGGTTAAGTATACTGTCAGCACTGTAGCCAGCATCAGAAAGGTGTAACAGGATCTCAGAGGTGATGTACTCCGCATCAAGTTGTTGCAAGTCAAGCAACCCAATAAGATGCTCCTCTGGCATGGAATTTCTGACAAACCGTATTTTCACAGACACATTTTCCACATTGCACCTATCCCTGATCCCATCACTTTTGAGGCAAAACCCTGCAGAATCAGCACTTTCATATTTTTCCTGACCTCTCCAAGCACCATGTCAGCCAGTGTTTGGATAATTTCATTTTGGATATCCTTAGATGTGTATTTTGCATTTTTGGGATACCCTTAGCAATGCTTGCTAGCTTCTCATCCTTCTCTATGGTATATTTCATCAGTTTTAGAAGAATACCTGAAGCAATGTCATCATCACTACCCACTGCATCATGTCTCAAGGTTTCTGCAGTCCCACGGAGCCCCAACTCATTTACACAGAGAAACCTTATAGCACTACTAATACTCTTGACATAGTAATGGTTTTTATCAAGTTGTGTTTTACCAACCAACATTGAATCCACAGCCCCCCCTGTGGCCTCTCTACTTTTATGCTCAGTCCAGATGGTTGAAGCATGCACATGGTTGTGGCAGGACACATGCCTCTGTAGCCCCTTGTATCAATCAAGTGCTGCTTTCCAGTTGTTAAAACCAGTTAAGGTAAAAACTACATCCCTCTCATTAACAGTGCTGCCATATTTTCGACAGGGGAAACAGAAGCATGTGTCCAGCACAACAGAGTACTCCAGCCATGGTTGTGTGCGGTACCAGGCAGGATTGAACGATCTTAATGTTGTACCACCAAATACACGTTTGGGGTAACTACCCAGCATTTGCTTTGGGGCAGCAATTGTTGGCAGAGGTACAGGAGAAGCAGTGCCTGTTGATGCCACAGGAGTAGACATGCCAGCTGATGTCTCCGATGTACCAGCAGCAGAATCATTGCTACTGTTATTGGTACTGGCAGGGGCAGCGCCACACTTTTTAAAAGCTTGGAAAAAAGGATGCATCTCACAGCATTAACTTTCCCTTTGTGAGCTGCTGGAAGCTGGGGTGGAAAGTGAATAATCTTTACTAAAATCTCTGTGATTACATCAGTATATGAAATGAGAAAACTGTTGAGTGCAGAGCTGAAAGCTGAGACGGGGCTTTGTGTCGGGGTCTGACAGACAGACACAGGTCCTCCAGTCGGCTCTACAGTATGCAGCAAACGCTCACAGTGGTGCTTGTGGGATCGAAAAAAGAAACACTTCTCTACCAGACTGAAACTGTGAGAAGAGCAATGGACTAGTCCCCCATGAATGTACAAATATAGATGTATTTTTTAGTTGTTGTTAATTATCTCACGAGTCGCTATGATGTTGACGACAGAGATTTGCTGCTTCCTCAAAGCCTCATTTTGCTCTGCCCTGCCTACTGAGAAACCTGACACCGGGTCATTTGCATACTAACAGTGATTGGATGTTTAGCTAGGGGGAAGGTGAGTTGGGGATCTCTGCGGAGTGCTGTGAGCTGCGGACAAACAGAGCACGGAGGAAAAGAGCGAACAAGAAGTGAAACCTATCATCTCATTTGTGCCTTTTCCAGTGGATTTTTCAGCTACTGTAGTAAATCTTGTCTTTATTTTCTTTCTCAACTTCTAAAAGTTTGACTTAAGGGGGCAGGACGTTTGTTTAAGTTGGGGTTGCCCCCTCTTGCCCCAGGGTAGAGCCGGCTTGGCCTACTACAGTGGTATCGTCAGCGAACTTAACAATGGTGTTACTGTGGTGGGCAGGAATGCAATCATGGGTGTAGAGGGTATAGACCAGGGGGCTCAGCACACAGCCCTGTGGGGAGCCAGTGCGGAGGCTGATGGGTGTGGAGAAGTAGGGACCCACTTTAACCCTCTGAGTGCGATCACTCAGGAAGTCCTTGATCCAAAGGCAGGTGGAGTGTGGAAATCCTATGTCTGACAGTTTGGTCACCATTCTGTGGGGTAAGATGGTATTAAAGGCAGAGCTGAAGTCTATGAAGGGCAGCCGTGCGTAGCTCTCCTGCTGCTCCAGATGGGACAGAACAGCATGGAGAACAGTGGTCACGGCGTCCTCCATTTGTTCTGTAGGCAAAATGGTGCAGATCAAGCATGGGAGGCATGAATGACATGATGTGGTTCCTGATGAGCTTCTCAAAGCACTTCCTAACCACAGGGGTCAGTGCAACTGACCTGTCGTCATTAAGACTGGTGATGGTCTGTTTCTTGGCCACAGGCACTATGACAGAGGATTTCAAGCAGGATGGCACAGTGGACTGAGACAGAGACTAGCTGAATAACCTGGTGAAGACCCCAACCAGTTGGTCTACACAGTCTTTCAGCACGCATCCTGAGATGCCGCCAGGTCCAGCTGCCTTTCGTGGATTGACAGCCCGCAGCGTGCGTCTCACCTCATGCTCCCCCACTGTGAAGATGGTACTGTTGTTGGTATCTGGATGGGGTCTGGCTGTCTCTGGTGGAACCACTTCAAACCGGGCAAAATAGTGGTTCAGTTCCTCAGCCAGTGATAAATCACCTCCCACAGCTCCGGGACTGGTCCTGTAGTTGATCATATGCTGGACACCCATCCACACTTGTCTGCCATTGTTGCTATCCAGGTGTTCCTCGATCTTCCTTTTATAGTCTGACGGCCTCTCGGATGCCCCTATTTAGGTTGGCGCGGGCTGTGCTGTAGAGACCCTTGTCACCAGACCTGAAGGCAGTGTTCCTCTCTTTCAACAGCCTCTGCAGCCCTGGCCATCCATGTCTTCTGATAGGCGTAGACCTGGATACGTTTATCCACTGTGACAATGTCTGTGCAGTTCTTAATACAGCACAATACGATGTCACTAAACACTTCAAGGTCTGGGTGTTTAAAGATGTCCCAGTTGGTCCTACTGAAACAGTCCTGCAGCTTTTGAGAAGCTCCATCTGGCCAAGTTTTAACTGTCCTTGTGCTGAAAGGAGCAGTTTTCCTAAGTGGAATGTATGCTGTGATTAAAAACAGTGACATGTGGTCAGAGTGGCCCTGGCCATCAGGGTACTTGGTCAGCTGACTGCTAATACAGCGGTGTAAAAGTTCAATAGCCAAGTTTGCATTAGCATCTGGTGCTATGTAAACAGCGGTAATCAAAACCACAGTAAACTCTCTAAGGAGATACTGTATATGGGTTTGCATCTAACATTCACATACTCCAGGTTCGAGGAGCAGTGACTGTCTACAGTCACTGTATTTGTACACCACTTATTATTTACATACACACACAGCCCCCCCTCCTCTGCTGTTACCGGTGTCACTGATCCTGTCATGGCGCTGTGCAGTGTAGCCTGTTAGCTGGATAGCAGAGTGAAGCCAGGATTCCATGATCAACAGAATGCAACTGTTCTTTACGATGTTATTTGTTGCCACCTGTAGCCTTAGTTCATTGATTTTGTTGACGAGAGATCTGGCATTGGTGAGGAAAACACTGGGGAGCGGTGGTTTAACAGGCTGCCTACGTAACCTCGCTAACACGCCAGCCCTGCAGCCTCACTTTTGTTTTCTCTCTCTGCACCGCCTCCGTTGCCTGCCCGTTCAGGATGATAATCCAGGGAGAGCCGGGACTCCTTGCTATATCTGCCAGAATGTCGTGGAAGCGGAGAAACTCTGATGAAACACTCTTCTCGCTGCACGCTCTGATCTTGAGAAGTTTTTGTCGGCTGTAGATGTTGTCAGCTTGACAAGATACAGGTAAAACAAGTAGTAATACTAGCACACACATGTACACTAAACACTGAAATGAAGAGCACCGAGCCACTGCATCCGTGTGAGCTGCCATATTCATATTTTTTTTTAAATACACACACATACAAAATCAAGATTAAGCCGCTAGTTTTGAGCCTTTGTTTCTTACTAATCAATAATCTGTGATATTTTAGGTTAAATTGCTCATTATAAGAGTTTTCCTACTAATTTCAAGATGTCTGCGGTGGGTTGGCACCCTGCCTAGGATTGGTTCCTGCCTTGTGCCCTGTGTTGGCTGGGATTGGCTCCAGCAGACCCCCGTGACCCTGTATTCGGATTCAGCGGGTTAGAAAATGGATGGATTTCAAGATGTGTGATATTTTCATACTTTTTGTAAGAAGTCTTACCAAGTGTAGTTTCTCTTCTTCCACTGGCAATTTTTTTCATTTACTTTGATTACAATAAGTTCAAGGTAGATTTGTAACTTCATTGCTGATTTTTTGAGGATCATTTCTTGTTGTGCATGGAGTCCACCACTTCATGCCACTTTGGACGCATAACACAGCACATCTACTGACATTTCTCATTGACCTTAGAGATGCGCTGATGGTGTTGGAACAACAGCAGCAGGACCAGTCATGGCAGTCCTCTATGATTATCTGGAATACATCAGATTTCATCGGAGTCTGTGAATTGTTAAACACTAATGCCAGATTCATACTTGTGTGCTTTCCACCTTATCCTCCATTCTTTAACTCTGTTGAGAGACTTTTCTTGGCATTGCGGTGGAAGGAGTATGACAGACATCCCATGAACAGGAAAATCTTCTTCTGACAAAGACGATGGTTTAAAAGGCACATCTTTAGAGTCCTTTGAGGGGGGGAATTCACCACAGCAGGGGGGATTTTGCATGCTGTCTTAAGTCACACACATTCGATTAAGGGACAACTAAAGGGCTTGAATAAACGCAATTTATTCAAAGTGCACTGATTCTCTCTCTCAATTCCTTGCAGACCATTCTCAGGAAGTCCCACCTGGTTCTGGGGCAACCAACAATGTCACTTCCGGTTCTGGCCCTTATGACACTTCCTCTAGTTGCATTTAAAAGCTGCCATCTTAAAGCAGCAGTCAGTTCTGCTTTGGACTCAGTCGTGTGAACATGTCTGTTCTATTTAATAATTTATGGAGCCGGGAAATATTATATGGAGGCTGCCCCAAACCTTTCCTATGACTCTTTGTCATTCTTGTAACAGTGACGTAGTCAGCAGGATGAAAGAAACCCAGAAGGAAATGGGACCAGACCTGAATTATGACCAGGTGGGATATTACCAGGGCCGATTTTCTGGGTGGGGGGTTTGTCCCGGATTTCAGAAAGAACCAGTGCAGACTCCGCTCTATTTGTCTAGTTCCTGGCCACGTAAAATACTTACGGAGAGTGTCGATGGGACCCACAGAAATGGGCTGGTCTCTGTGGGGGAAGCGACAGCGACTTATTATGCTCTCTCAGAGGAGAGGGCTGCCCTCCCCGCTGGGGTTTCCCTAGACCAGCAGGTGAGTTTTCTGCAGGTGTGGAAGCTGGTTCCCAAGAGATCTACCCATGAGCAGGTTGATGCTCCTTGGGAAACTGTTGGTGAGTGGTTAAAACCCTCTGAGTGCTCCACCTTTCAGATCATGAAAAAAGTAGCCTGCTTTATCTTTATGAATAACCTTCCCAACCATTTCACCCAGCCGGTCTGGGGAGAGTTTTCTAGTATGAACAAGCTCATCAGATTTGTGGAAACAACTAAGACAGCCTTACAATCTGGGAGAGCAGACCAGTCCTTTAGCAGACGCTATGGAGATTACGTCCCTACTAATCTGTCCTCTCGGCATAAACCAGAGTTTGCGCTGGAGTCCCCGGGTCTGCGGGTGCACCACTCACCTGGGGACAAGGAAGAATGGAAGTGGAGAGAGGGAGGTGGATTGTGTGCGCTTTCAAACCCCCTGTCAATACATCATACGGAAGTGGTAGTTGTTAACGGATATAAGGTGAAAGACCTCTTCGATTCCAGCAGCAACATTGTACTGCAGCAACAGTGGATGAAATTAAAGACCAATATAACTTGTGTCCACGGAGATGTCCGATACTATAAAATCGCCCAATGTTTCATCAGCCAGGGAGGATCAATAAAAAAATCCTCGTAGCGGTGCTCCCAAATACACCTTTCGCTATGATTCTAGGGCGGGACTGGTCTGATACTAAAAGCGGTGAAGTACTGAACACTCCCATACCTAATTTAGGCCTAGTAACAGACAGGATTAATATATTGCAGATTGTCTCCACTCCGTGTACTCAACCAGCAGAGAGAGGTATGTGCGGCCAAGAAGTGGATGGGAAAGGTCCCCGATCTGTCACAGGACGTTACATCATCAGACCGGGTCTCGACAGATCAAGATGATTCCTCGCCCCTTGTGGCCAGATGGGATCCTATCTCAGAAATAAGTTATCAATTTAGAGAAACGCTGGCCTCGTTTTAAAGGGAGCAATGAAATGATGACTCCCTGAAATTTGAAAAGAATGCAGTGGTACTAGTCAACGGCCAATGCACCCATTAGCACATGCCACAGGGCCCCCACTTTGTTATTGAAAATTATTTATTATATCGGGTTAGTTAGCATGAGGGGGAGGTACGGAAGTTGTTGCTAATTCCACAAACCTTCCAGCGGCAGGTTTGTGAGTTAGTACATGCCCACCTCCTTGGAGGCCATCTAGGCACCAAGAAGACATTAGAGTGTATCAAGCTCCGATTTTATTGGCAAGGAATTAACGAGGAGGTTCGCTGTTTTTGTATCTCTTGCCCAGAGTGTCAATTGCGGCAAATTCCTAGGAAGTACTGTGCTCCTTCTTGTTCCCCTTCCCTTAATTGATATCCCATTTGAGCAAATAGGGGTCAATATAGTGGGACCCCTGGAGCCCTCAGCCTGAGGAGATAAGTATATATTAGTCCTCGTAGATTATGCGACACAATATCCAGAAGCTGTTCCGTTCTGCTCAGCTACTTCCAAACCCATTACATGGGAACTGGTAGGGGTCGGCATCCCTAAGGAAGTCCTTACAGATCAAGTGACGCCATTTACCTCGGAGACTCTCAATCAGATGCTTCGCAAGGAGGTCAGCAGGGATGAGAGAAATTGGGATCAATTCCTCCCCCTCATTCTCTTTGCCTACAGGGAAGTCCCTCAAGCCTCGACAGGGTTCTCGTCCTTTAAATTATTATACGGACGACAACCCTGATGTATTTTGGTGTTGTGATGTGAAATTTCACATACAACTTGATAAATATTTTGTATGTCTTTATTTGTAACTTAAGCAAAGCAATGTAATATTAGTGTTACATTAGTGAGAAGCATTCATGTCACCGACCCTATCCCCTAAGCAACCCCCCCCACGAAGGAAAGTGAATTTTATGACGATTTGGGAGAAGTGCCTCAAACAGGTTTGGTAAGTGATTCTCTGCTAAAGTCTCTCAACCCCTATAGGAAAGCCAGGCTGCCTAATTACCAAGCTTTATCTTAACATACAGTTTGTGGGCAGGTGTGAAGGTGTTCTATACCCCCATTGGTCTGAAGTATGGCTGTTTGGAATTGGCTTGTATCAAAAGCTTTTAAGTACCACGATGCCCTAATGGCTCTAGGGGTTGGACAGAAAACCTATAAATTTGCTCACTCCCTCACTCTCTCTCTCTTACCAAGCTGCTGAAAGAGCATCTTAAACACCATGAACTGAAAAGGACAACACAATGAAGAGCACAGCTCAGCAACCATATTGAGACAGGCATGCGGCCTGCTATAAAGAAAGCTGACCACCAATGATGCCTTAACTAGAGACATTTTAAGTAAATAAGTCTGTGTGCCACCTGAAACTGCACATCACCATTTATCAGGTTGCATGGTTGTCAATATTCAAATGTACTTTGCATATTGTTATAATTTATGATTATTACAAATAATACATTATTTAAAGTATAACTTAACTCCCGCTTGTCTTTTACTACACCTAATTGCCTGAGGTTATAGATGTAGAAGGGAAGGTGGGGAGAAGTTATATGGTACAAT